>NW_004524894.1:1567029-1567482 GCF_000260255.1 Octodon degus | reverse complement strand
GTATAGTCTCCCTAGTATAAGAACTCCAAAGAAGAAACACAAATAGAAAGATGTAATACAAGTAAAAGGAAAGCACGCTCTCAAGGACTAACTAATCAAGAGAGGGAAAGGAGAAGAGCTAGGAAACATGACAATGTCAAGCCATATATTTATATGTAGAAGATGGGCAAGGCAATGATCCTGAGAATATTCAGAAGATTTTTTAATCTGGCAGTTAATTGGAAAGATTCCCACACTGACTAACTATATATACACTGATACCTGTGAACTAAGCTACTGCACTGCAGATGGTAATTTGTAATAGTAGTTTCATGTTTGGAATGCCTGTCATTGTGGTATTCTGAATATGGGCGGCTTATCATGACATGCCAGTTACTGCTATGATGTCTCTCAGATAGGTGGATGTTCAAGAAGAAGGGGGTGGTGAATGAAAGCAAGAGACAGGAAAAGGAA
>NW_004524894.1:1564866-1565380 GCF_000260255.1 Octodon degus | reverse complement strand
TCTCCCTAGTATAAGAACTCCAAAGAAGAAATACAAATAGAAAGATATAATACAAGTAAAAGGAAAGCACGATCTCAAGGACTAACTAATCAAGAGAGGGAAAGGAGAAGAGCTAGAAAACATGACAATATCAAGCCATACATTTATATGTAAAAGATGAGCAAAGCAATGATCCTGAGAATATTTAGAAGATTCTTTAATCTAGCAGATAATTGGCAAGATTCTCACCCTGACTAACTATATATACTGATACCTGTGAACTAAGCTACTGCACTGCAGTTGGTAATTTGTAATAGTGGTTCCATGTTTGGATTTCTTGTCTTTGTGGTCTTCTGAATATGGCCGGCTTCTCATGACATGCCAGTTAGTGCTAAGATGTCTCCTGGGTAGGTGGATGTTCAAGAAGAAGGAGTTTGTGAATGAAAGCAAGAGACAGGAAAGGGAATATTGTGGGACTGTCGTGCTTCAAGGTTGTATATGGTATTATTTTTGGACTTATGTGCAAACATGAGAA
>NW_004524894.1:1563364-1564766 GCF_000260255.1 Octodon degus | reverse complement strand
CAAAGGCTGTTGACAAAAATCCAATACTTATTCATGTTCAAAGTCCTACAGATAATTGGATTAGGTGGCCTCTACTTCAATATGATGCTTCAATATGATGCAAACCATCTATGACAACACAACGGCGAACATAATTCTACATGGGGAAAAATTGAAACCTTTTACTCTCAGATCTGGTTCTTTGAAAGATTAAATTACA
The DNA here is from genome assembly GCF_000260255.1 of Octodon degus. Lineage (NCBI taxonomy): Eukaryota > Metazoa > Chordata > Mammalia > Rodentia > Octodontidae > Octodon > Octodon degus. Next base: position 1,564,567 of record NW_004524894.1, on the reverse strand, counting down.
AGACAAGGATGTCCTCTATCACCAGTCCTATTCAATATTGTTCTGGAATCATTAGCTAGAGCCATTAGACAAGAGAGAGAATAAAATGAATAAGAATAGGTAGGGAAAAATTTAAATTATCTTTATTTTCAGATGACATGGTACTTTACTTGGAAGACCCTAATCTCCACCAAGAAGGTACTAGAATTCATACAGAAATTCAGTAGCATAGTAGGATACAAAATCAATACCCAAAAGTCAATGGCATTCCTCTACACACATAACAAACACACTAAGAGGAAAATTAGAAAAACACTATTTATTAAAATAGCACAGAGGAAAATGAAATACCTTGGAATTAATCTAACCAAAAAAGTCAAAGATCTTTTCAAGGAAAGTCACAGTACTCTGAAAAAAAAAGAGATCATAGAGCATTTTAGAAAATGGAAATGTATTTCCTGCTCCTGCATAGGAAGAACCAAAATTGTGAAGATGGTCATACTCCCAAAATTGCTATAACAATTTAATGCAATCCCTATCAAACTACCACCAACATACATCACAGAGCTAGAGAAATCATTCCTAAAATACATTTAGAACCAGAAAAGACCTAGAATAGCAAAGGCAATCTTGGGCAACAAAGACAAGGCAGGAGGATTTACAATTCCTGACTTGAAACTATTCTGCAAATCTACTGTGATAAAATCAGCATGGTACTGGCAATGAAACAGACATGAGGATCAATGCAATAGAGTAGAAGATGCCTCTGCAAACACACTCAGCCACCCGATCTTCCACAGAGGGACAAACAAACTTACTGGAAGAAAGATAACCTCTTTACCAAATGGTAATAGAAAACTGGCTTCCTACATGCTGAAAACTAAAACTTGAACCAAGTCTATCACGATGTACTAAGATAAAGTCAAAGTGAATTAAAGAACTGAACATTAAAACAGAAACACTAAATCTCCTAGGAGAGAAAGTAGGAGGAACACTTAGGGATAGGCAAAGAGTTCAAGAACAACAATCAAATTGCACGGATAATTCTTGAAAGAATTAACAAATGTGACGTCCACTTACTGAGAAGTTTTCGCACATCCTAAAAAATTACCAATAAAGTGAAAAGATAACCAACAAATTTGGAAAAAATCTTGACTAATAAGCACTCAGACAAAGGTCTGCTCTCTAGCATTTATTTATTTATTTATTTATTTATTTATTTGC
>NW_004524894.1:1546176-1556199 GCF_000260255.1 Octodon degus | reverse complement strand
TAATGGTGTTTGTAAATAGGATCTCAAGTCCGCATCTTGTACAGCAATTAACCACTAAGAAGAATATATGCAGTGTGTTATTTGTTGAATCTGTAATTCCAATTTGATTTGAAACTGTCTCATTGCTCTCTGTTTATCAATAAAATTTTGAAAATAATAAAAATAAAAATAAAGAGATGTGGTATATTTATACAATGGAGTATTACGCAGCTATAAAGAATGATAAACTTGAAGCATTTATATTTAAGTTGATTCCACTTGAAGACATACTCATAAGTGAAATAAACCAGATCCACACGTGTAAATATCAATTAGTCTCTCTAGCATAAGAACTCTAAAGAAGAAATGCAAAGAGAAATGTTTAACAGAATTAAAAGAAAAGTGAGAACTTGGGGATTAGACAACAAAGAGGGCATATAGAAAAGCTAGGAAACAAGACCGCCAAAAAGCCATACATTTATAAGCACAAGATGGTTAAGGCATTTATCCTGAGAAACATCAGCAGGTTTTCGAAACTAGCAGTTAATTTTTAGGATTCTCACCTTGACTAACTCTATATGCTGATATCTGTTAACTAAGTAACTGCACTGACGAAAGCATTATGTAATAGAAGGGTCACACTTGGAATGCCTGTTAACCTGGTCTTCTAAATACATACTGCTTGTAATGACATTCCAATTATTGCCATACTGTCTCTCAAATAAATTCTTGTTAAAATAAAATAATAAATGAAAAAATATACAAGAAAAAAATTAGCAACGTTTCCTCTTCAAAATCCCTTTGAGACAATGAAAGTAGGTACCAAAGCCTGTGAAATATATTTTAAATTAAAAGTCTAAGGGATACTTTATGTCAAAAACATATTAATCAAAGTCAAAAAGTGAGTCAAAACTACCTGTTAAAGGGAATATTATTAATGATGCTTGTTAAAATATGGTTCAGTGGATTTTACTCACAATTACCCAAATAGACACAGGAACTACTGCAATGGGTTTTTGTAATAATGGTTGATTGTACTCAACTTTGAATAGGAAGAGAAAAGAGGGAATTTATATTTAAGGAATAGAGGGAATGACAATGAGAAAATTTTTAGGTTCCAAGCAAAATTATCATTAATAAAAAGATTCTGGTTATATTCACTTGATACATTTATTTCTGAAAACAAGCCAACTTAATCTTATATCACCATGGGATAATACAGAATAAGCCATTTTGTAAGATATCATGAATGATCAAATGACAAGGGTGCAGGACATGGAACATCTGATTTATCAGGCTCATGTTAAAAGTGGACACTGCAAAGATGGATACAGAAGTCTAAAAGTTCAAGCTTAATTGGAAAGATTCCAAGGAGGCTAAGTAAAGTTTATGTAGGGAAAATGCATTTCTCAAAAGTTAACAAAAGAAGGTACAATAATATATACCCTGGTTAATGAACACTTCTGTTTGTGAACAATTCAACTTATGAATAGAACCCCTTTGCATTTTTTTTCATTCTTGAACTCCATATGAGGTAATCAACATGACTGTGACAATCTTCTATATAATTATAAAATGAATTAAATTTGTGAACCGAGGTACCAGGGTATATAGATGGCAAATTCATGTATGAAAATATGCTGAATGTCATTTATCATCAGGCAAGTCTAAATTAAATGAATGATGTGATACTATTGCCCATCTATTAGAATGACCATGCAAATTCTAGAAAGCACTAATGAGAATGTGAAAAAACTGGGAATGAATGCTGAGTGTGACTAGTAAATGACACACCAATTTGGGGGAAAAAAAATTAGCACTTTCCTAAAACTTAAGCACCCAAACTAGAAATTTTGCACATAAATGAGATGATAATTATTGATATATACAATGACTTGGATAAATCTCAAAAAGTGACATAGAGTATGATTTCAACTATATGATCATCTAGAAAAGATAAAATTTTAGGAACAGAAAATAAATCCACGTTTGCCATGTCCTTACTGTGGAAGGACATTTTGTTATCAGAGGGCCACACAGGAACAAAAACTGGTTGACAGCAAAGTTTTATATCTTGATTAAGGTTTTATATCATTATTGGTGTCCCTTGAAGTGAGCAGAACTGTTCACAAAGAAGGACACATTTTATTGTTCATAATTTATGCCTAAAATTTAAAAAACGATAGTCAGGGCTACTTGCAAATAAACAATAACCAAGGGAAGTTGTTGCCAAAAGACCTTGCCTCTGAAATGTGACAAAGAAATTTTTTCTAGTTAAAAAGAAAATATACTATACTGAAATGGAAATCTAGAGCAAAATGAAATAGAAATAGCAAGTATATGAGAATTGTTCAGCTCTCTCAGTGTTGGAACAAACCTGAAACTTGCAACCGAAAGGATAAGGGGCTTATTGTAGCTCACAGTTTCAGAGATTAAGTTCATGGTAAATAGGGTCCAAGGCAGTAACATGGTAGAAGGATGTGGTGGATCAAAACTTCTCATTTAATTCTGCCTGGGAAGTAGAACACAGGAATATTATCAATAGATATATACCTGTAAAAGCAGAACCTGTCTTTCTACCTGGGCTCCACTTGCTGGTAACACATTCAGTTATGAACAACAGTTCCACTGATCAATATACCATTCTCAGCATCAAATCATCTCTCAGCAGTCCCTTAATCCTGTCAAGTTGACTATCAATGTTAACTGGTAGAATTCCACACCTTTTGAGTCGATGGCAGCTAAGAATCAGAATGTTGGAACAATACCAAGGTCACACCTCCATCTCCCACCCAGACACAGCCAGAAGTGTGCTATATTACTGCCCTTGCTTAATCCCAGCCCCATCACGTTGATAACCAGTCTTAACCATAAACATCTTGGCTCTTGTCCTCTTAATACTCAAACACATCTCCAATGACCCCAATTTTACATGTGATTAATTTGGGGACAAAACTTAAGTTTTCCAACTGTTATTTCACTTTTTACACTGAATTTTTACTAAATGTCTGGGTAGAAACAGCCATCAGTATCCATGTGACAGCCTGAGTGTTGGACTGCCTGGAAATTTGCTTTACCAAATAAATTTGTCCATATCCCTGCAATTCAGCCTCCCTCAAAATCTAAGGATTTGTGCAAATACAAAAAATTATTTGGCAGAGTATAACACACATGAACTCTAATCCACTTGCCAGTGATTTGCTTATTCCCAACAAAAACCTCATGAACCTACTCTTTAGTTCATGGATTCCTATTAGCATTCCAGTCATCTAACCTCTGACCAGAATCACTAATCAGTGTCTATTCGTAGAATACTCGATCTTCTTTAATCTGTGTCTCAAACTGTTTCTACATTACTCTTGCGAAACAGTTCTAAAGTCTTCTGAATCACATAATCTTTATTATTTGAGCAATAACCCCATTTCTGGCACCAAAATATATATTGGTTAAGGTTCTAATAAAAACACATTATTCCAGAAGTATATTGCATACTTATTTTATTTATTTTCTCTTTTTTTGTGGTACCACAGATTGAACTTGGGACATTGTGCTTGCCACGAAGGTGCTTATACTGCTGAGCTATCTCCCCAACTCTGATTGCTTATTTTAGGAAATACAAGACTTAAAACAATGACTCCCTTTTAATATGTTCTTTATAAAAAAAAAACTCATACACTTACTCTGATGAGAATGATTATGGTTGCATTATTTAAAATAGTAAAAAAACTAGAAATAATCCACAAATCAGTGAGCAAGATACTACATCAACTGCTATGTTCATATAACTAAATAATATTTAGTAACAAAAACAATAAACTACAAATACACAAAAGTGTATGAATATCATAGACACAATGTTGACTAAGAGATGACAGACACCAAACACTATGTAATTTACAATTTTACTTAAATGGAACTCTGGTACTGCAATCTCACTGATGAACTTTAATAATAGAAATTAGAAGAATAATTGCCTTCCTGGAGATTTTGTATGATTGAATTAAGGAAGTAAATTTCATCTTGATCTTAAGTGTGTAGAATATACATGTTATGTGTGATACATATGCATATATCAAATACAATTAAATTGTACCTTGATAATTCATTTGTTTTTCTGTATGTACATTTAATTTGTAAATGACAAGCTAATTCTTTGAAGTTGAAAATTGTTTGTAACAGAAAAATATTTAGTCTAATAAAAGGGGCACATTTGACCAATGTACAAGTATTTTTAATCTACTTGCTTTGCTTGAACTATAAAAATTTCATGATATCCACACTTCTGAAACCTCACTGAAATAGACTTCTGCCGTGGCTCTCTTCTTAAAAGTTATTCAAGGTCAGCAAAGCACATCTATTGATTCCACAGTCAAGATAAGCTTTTAACCAAAATTGACATAAACCATATGGCTACTATTATTTCTGTAAACCTAAGTTATCGTTTATGTGAGAAAAGATTATTTAATTTCTTTTACCCAGATATATTGGAAAATAGACCAAGAAGATTATTGAATAAATGTTCCAAAAGATGCCTTACAATCTGCAGTGTTGGATAAAATCAGAGAAAAATGTTTGAACTGCATTAGTGGACTGGGCAAAATGAATTCATACTTGCTTTTAAATTACTTAGAGGAAAATTATTCCATTCCCCTGAATTTCATATCCTTAAAGAAAATGTGATAATTTGCAATGTGCCTATATCTGGAGGAAATGTCAATTTTCCACAACTGTTTGTGGCACTTAGGTACATCAGACTTGACATCTCTTGACACAAAATAAAATGAGACTAGGCATGACATCAGTAATTTAGCATGACAGGTTACTGAAAATTTAAACGGGAATACCCTTTTTGTCCTAATAAAATGCCAGCATTCCTCTGTTCTAGCTAATCTCAATAAGGAAAGCTATGAGGAAACTTAGATGTCTGCTTCTTTCAGAAATTGGTTCATCTGTCTCTTTCTAGGCTAAGTGAATTATTTATCAGTGACTCAGCACATCTCTGGTGTTTGAAGGCATATTGCACAAATTCAAATGGGGTTTTATTTATTTTTGGAGCCAGAAAATAAATCCAATTATTCAATTATCCAATTTGGAAAGATTTTTATTTCTGAAACTTATGAATGATATCTGCAATATAAAAATGTATTTCGTGAACTCTTTTGTACATACTCATATTCTGATGTATTTTCAATATTAGCCTTTTCATATATTAAACAGCACATAGTGTTATTAAATGCCCATAAATCATAAATAAAATCTCATGACATAGTAGAATAAAAAAAGTGAATCAAAGCGAGCTGAAAACACATTTTCCCTTCTCTCAATTTTGATTAGGCATCTATTCCATCTTTGACTCCACAGGAAATTCTTGCTTGCCCATGGAATCACAGCACAACATTTTCCTGGGTTATTCTCCTTGTCCAGATAGATCATATGACCTAATTTAGACTGATCAGAATAAACTATTTCTCATGTTTCAGGGAGAAGTTACTCTCAAGACTAAGTGATTCCAATTGCCACTGGCATATACTTGAAACAAATCTGGTGTTAAGAAGAGGAAAGTAATGAGAACACAAAATAGAGATATTTTGTTGAGCCCTACCCTATCTTTAATTTTCATGTTATATAAGGAAGTTTAATATACTCCTTCACATCAAAATTGTGCTTCTAAGCAACATGAAAGCACTTCATTATATATGCTCAGGCTTTGCTTCATATTGAAATATTTTGCTGGATTAAGATTTAGGCTCAAATAAGATATTAATAATTTATGGTTCTTGTCAAAATTTTAAGCAACTTAGAAAAAGTGGACATAAGTTTTGTTCTACAGCATAACCCAATTGTGAAGAGGCTACTCTATCTGCAGGGATATCAAAAATACTTCTTTGTTAGGCTACAGCCTCCAAAATCCTCATAGTTGAGAAACCCCAGGCATGAAATTAAGCTTCAAGTATTACAATCTTTATGGGTCAAGCAATCACTTATTGAGTTCTAAAGAGTTGAACAAGGGCCAGTCAAATAGCACAGTGGATGAAAGCATATGCAAGCATGGAAAGGCTCCAGGGATTCAATCCCCCAGTCTCTGGTGCTGGGCCTCCTCCCGGGGTGCACTGAGATAGCAATTGAGACTGGGTGTGGTGGCGTGTGCCTGTAATCCCAGCTCTTGGGAGTCTGTAAACAGGCGGATCACTATGAGTCTAATTTAGTAGTAAGACCTTGAACGTCCTGTACACATTTCCCTAAAATACAATAATAATAATAATAATAATAATAATAATAATAATAATAGCAATAGTAATAATAATAAATTGTTAGACCAAACTCCGGCAATTTTGGTAGTGAAAATATTTGCTCCCCGGATCAGCCTAGGCCAGTTCATTGAGTGAGACCTTCCCCCGCGTTCTTGGGATATTTCTGCCTCACTCTCTGGAGCCTTTCCACCATGTTCTCTTGGGAAACCGCCACCCCTATACAAAAGGAAAAAGAGAAGGACCAAAACCCAATCTTAGACCAGAAGTCCACACAGAAGTAGAGAGGACAGTAGCACAGAAGAAATTGGGAACCACACTGCTGCAATGTCTGAAACAATAATGTCTGAAGAAAAGAAACAACTGAAGAAAAACATAGAGCAACTCAGATCAGAAATAACAAAAGAAATCATTGAATGAATAGCGTCTGAAGTAGAGAATCAAACGCAGAAACATATAGAGGAAATCAAATCAGAAATACTCTCGGTAGTAAAACAATTAATAATTGCTTCTCAAGAAGCTTCAGAGACCCAGTCCTAGACCAGGTCCGGTGAGTGTGTGGAGAGCTTCCTGCTACCCTGAGCCGGAGGCACCAGTCCCAGCTCAGGCACAGAGTGAGCTGGACCCTCTCCCACACCCTCGGGCCGCCCCCCACCACTCCACAGTACCTCCCCCCCCCCGCCTGCCGAGTAGGAATTTCTGCCGAGTTCTGGGAACCCCCAGACCCAGTCCTAGCCCAGGTCCCGTGAGTGTGTGGAGAGCTTCTTGCTACCCTGCGCTGGCGGGACCAGTCCTAGCCCAGGCACAGCATGGGCCGGATCCTTGCCCACCCCCTCAGGCCGCACCCACCACTCCACAGTACCTCCCCCACACCGCCTGCCGAGTAGGAATTTCTGCCGACTTCCAGGAACCCCAGACCCAGTCCTAGCCCACGTCCAGTGAGTGTATGGAGAGGTACCTGCTACCTTGCGCCAGCAGGACCTGTCCCATCCCAGCCGCAGCATGGGCCGGACCCTCTCCCACCCCCTCCGGCCGCCCTCCATCACTCCACAGCACCTATCAACCCCGCCTGCCCAGTAGGAATATTGCGGAATCCCCGGACCCAGTCTTAGCCCAGGTCCAGTGAGTGTGTGGGAGAGCTTCCTCTTCCCCCTAATTCACCTTGCCCTCTCCAGGCACAGCTCAGGCCTGCAATACATGCCTGAGGTGCAACACCGCATCTGAAATCCCTGAAGAGAGTGAAGAGGATAGTTCCACCCAGCTAGTCCAGGAGCAGAACATCCTTCCACAGGGGCAAAACGTATTCACACTCAAGGGCAGCAGCGGGAAGGAGCTGAGCAAAGCAGCCAGAAGCAAGCCTGATGCAGCTGGATAAGTCCAAACTTTATAGAGCTGCACCTGAACTTCAGTACGTGCGAAGGTTATAACTACAGCAAAGATCTACAACAAAGGTCAGAAGACAGTGCTCCAAAAAATGACGAGAAGGAACAAAATGCAACCTCAGAACCCAAGCCCACCCATAACAAGTGCAGAGGACACTAACACAGAACAAATTGGAAATAACACAGCTGAAAGCAATGAATCAACAGCTTCTGAAATGAAGAAACAGCTGCAGAAAGGTATAGAAGACCTCAGATTGGAAATGAAAAAAGAAATCCCTGAATTAATAACATCTGCACTAAAGATTCAAATGCAGAAACATATGGAAGAAACCCAGTACCCACCCAGAACAAGTGCGGAGGACACTAGTTCGGCTCAAAAGCATGAATTAAGAGTGTCCATAATAAATAAGCAACAGCAGAAAGATAGAGAGGAAATCAGAGCGCAATTCTTTTCTGAAAAAAAAGAACTCTCAGAACTCATAGCAGATGAAGTAAAGAAGCAACTACAGAAACATGAGCAGGAAACCCAATCTGAAAAAAAACACTGCAGTAAAAGAATTTATAACTACTTCTAAAGAAGATATTGATAAAAAAATAGAGGAGATTAGAAAAATGACGGATTCCCTCAATGAGCAATACAGGAAAGAAACAGATCGCATGAAGCAGAGTCAAAGAGATATAGAGGAAATTAAACTCTCAAACACAAGCTTGCAAAACCGTTTAACTGAATGTGAAGACAGAGTTACAGATCTTGAAGATGCTGGTGTAGCTAGTGAAAAGGTAAGAAAGGATCTCTTAAAAACAAGGATGCAGGAAAGAATAATCCATCACCTGCAAGATGAGGCAAAGATGAACAATGTGAGACTAATAGGCATCAGTGAGAAAGAAGGAGTCAACACAAATGACATTAAAAATATATGAGCAGTAGTAATAGCAGAAAATTTCCCAAATATGAGGAAACAATCTGATATTCAGGTAACTGAAGCATACAGAACACAAAATAACCTCAACCCAATGTAAAACACACCGAGACATATAATATTCAATACCCCAGAAACTGAGCACAAGAATAATCTACTGAAAGCCGCTAGAGAAAAGAAGCAGATCACATTCAAAGGAAACCCCATCAGAATTACAGACAATTTCTCTTCACAAACCAGGCAGGTAAGAAGAGCATGGAGCAGAGTACTTCATGTCCTCCATGAAAACAAATTCCAACCCAAACTACTATACCCTGCAAAACTTTCTTTCAAGTTTGTTGGAGAAGAGAAGTTCTTCCATGACAAAGAACAGCTAAAAAATTTCGCGATGACCAAGCCAACCTTACACAGGATACTGAAAGATGTTCGAGAGAGGGACCGAAACGATTAGAATTCCACGAATCAGATCGGAAACAACCAACTAAATAGGGTAAGCAATTAAACACAGGAGAAAAAGTAGTAAACAATAACCGGTAAATAACATGGCAACCGTAACTCAATACATCTCAATTCTAACAATCAATGTAAATGGACTCAATTCACCAAGTAAGAGAAATAGACAGGAACAGTGGATTAGGAAACAACATCCAACAATATGCTATATACAAGAAACACATATAACTCATAAAGACATTGATAGGCTGAAAGTCAAAGGATGTAACAAAATACAACATACCCCAGCACCTCAGAAAAAAGCAGGGGTAGCAATTCTATACTCAGACAGTCTCAACTTCAAACCAACAATGATCAAGCGAAATAAAGAAGGCCACTATATACAGGTTAGGGGAAAAATTCAAGAGAAAGAGGTAACACGCATAAATATGTATGCACCAAACATGAGAGCACCCAACTATATAAAGCAAAACTTAATGGACATGAAAAATCTAATATCCAATACCACAATTTTAACAGGAGAACTCAACACACCCTTATCTCCAAAAGATAGATCAACCAGACAAAAACTTAGCAAAGAAATAACAGAACTGAATTAGAGCTTGAAACCAATGGACTTGGTGGACATATACAGAGTGTTCCACCCAAATGCAGCTGAATACACATTTTTCTCAGATGCACATGAGACATTTTCTAAAGTACACCACATATTGGTCCATAGGTCATGCTTAAGTATATGCAAGAAAACAGAAATTATCCCATGCACATTATCTGAACAAAGTACAATGAAACTGGAAATAAATGACAAAAGAAACCAGAAAAAAACTTTCAGTACAAGAAATTAAATGACACCCTACTCAGCAACCAATGTGTCACAGATGAAATTAAACAAGAAATTCAACAATATCTAAAATTCAATGAAAATTCAAGCACAACTTATTGAAATTTATGGGATACGATGAAAGCAGTTGTCAGAGTGAAATTCATAGCTGTGAACTCACACATTAGGAAAACAGAACGGGAACAAATAAACACCCTAAT
>NW_004524894.1:1534894-1542310 GCF_000260255.1 Octodon degus | reverse complement strand
AAGTGGTTAGGATAGATATATAGTTGCATTCTCTTAATGAATAGAATGATTTGTTCTAATGGTGTTTGTAAATAGGATCTCAAGTCCGCACCTTGTACAGCAATTAACCACTAAGAAGAATAAATGCAGTGTATTATTTGTTGTAACTGTATTTCAAATTTGATTTGAAACTGTCTCATTGCTATCTCTTTGTCAATAAAATTTTGAAAAAAAAGAAAGAAAAAAGGATTAATTTATAAAACTATTTAATTCTTTAAAAAAAAGAAGCTTCGGACTAAAAAAAAATGATGAGATTAGAAGAGCGATGACTTCCTTGAGTGAGCAATAGAGGAAGGAAATAGATCACATGAAGCAGAGCCAAAGATGTATAGAGGGCATTAAAATCTCAATCACAAGGTTGCAAAACCATTTGAATGAAAGTGAAGATAGGCTTTCAGATCTTGAAGACGCCTTCACAGGTAATGAAAAGTTAAGAGACCTATTAAAAACACCTAGGATGCAGGAAAAATAATTCATCACCTGCAAGACAATACAAAGATGAACAATGGGAGACTGATAAGCATCAGTGAGAAAGGAGTCAATACAAATTATATAAAAAGAATATGGGCAGTAATAATTTCATAAAACTTCCCAAATATGAGGACACAATCTGATGTTCAGATAACCAAAGCCTACAGAACGCCAAATAATGTCAACACCATTAAAAACACACCAAGACTTATAATACTCAAGATCTCAGAAATCCAACATAAGTACAATATACTGAAAGGTGTAAGAGAAATGGAACAGATTTGTTTAAAAGGAAAACTTATCAGAATAATGGCGGACTGACTTGAAATTATACTATAAGGCTATTGTGATAAAGTCAGCATGATTCTGGCAACAAAATAGACCTGAGGATAAATGGAATAGATTAGACAATGCTGAAGCCTCTAAGAACACACTCAGCACACTTATCATTGACAAAGGGGCCAAACATACTCACTGGAAGAAAGATAGCTTATTTAACAAATGGTGCTGGAAAAACTGGCTCTCTCCATGCCGAAAACTAAAACTTGACCCAGGTCTATCACTGTGCACTAAGCTGAAATCAAAATGGATTCAAGATCTAAACATTAAAACAGAAACACTAAATCTCATGGAGGAAATGGAGAAGGAACTCTTGAAGACATAGGGGCAGGCAAAGAGTTCATGAACAGCAATCAAATTGCACAGGTAATACTTGAAAGAATTAACAGCTGGGATGTCCACTTACTGAGAAGATTTTTCACATCAAAAGAAATTAGCAACAAGTAAAAAGGCAACCCACAAATTTGGAAAAAATCTTGACAAATAAGCACTCAAACAAAGCTCTGCTCTCTAGAATTCATAAAGAACTAAAAAACATTTAGGCGCAAAATATGTAAGGACCCAATTCAGAAATGGGCATCCAAGATGAACACACACTTGTCATAGGATGTAATTAAAGAAGTGAACAAATATATGAAAAATGTTCCACATCACTATCCATCCATGAAATGCAAAGTAAAACAATATTGAGCTATCACCTCACCTCAGAAGGGATGGCTGTCATAAACAAATCAACCAACAGCAAATGTTGGAGAGGCAGTGGAGAAAAAGGAACCCTTCTCCGCTGTTGATGGGAATATAGACTGGTGCAACCATTATGGAAATCAGTGTGGAGACTCTTTAAAAAACTAGCCCTGGAAACCCCATTCAAGCCAGCTATTCTCCTACTGTGAATTATCCCAGAGGAACCGAAAACAACATTTCATAGTGATATATGTGTACCTATGTTTCTAGCAGCACAATTTGTGATAGCCAATCTTGGAAACAACCAAGATGTCCGTCGCCTGAAGAATGGATAAAAAGATGTTGAATTTTTATTCAATGGAGTATTAATCAGCTTTAAATAATGATTACATTCTCGAAGACTTTATATATAAGTTAATGCCACTTGAAGATATACTCAGAAATGAAATATTCCAGACCCACTTGTGTAAATATCGCTTAGTCTCCCCACTATAAGAACTTAGAAGAAGAAATGCAAATAGAAAGATATAACACAATTCAAGGAAAGCTAGAATGTGAGGATTAAACAATGAAAAGAGAGAAAGAAAAAAAGCTAGGATACATGACAGGGGCAAACCCATATATTTATATGCACAAAATGGGCAAGGCTATGAACTTGAGAATCAACAGCAGGTTTTCAAAATTAGCAGTTAATACATAAGATTCTCACACTAACTAACTATAAATGCTGAAACCTGTGAACTAAGCAACTGCCCTAAAGATAGCAATGTGTAATAATAGAGTCATGCTTGCAGTGCCTGTCATTCTGGTCTTCTGAATACGTGCTGCTTGTCATGATGTGCCAGGTGCTGCCCTGCTGTCTCTCGAGTAGATGTCTGTTTAGAAAGGAAAGGGGTGGTGAATGAAGGCAGGAGACAGGAAAAGGGGTGTTTTGGAACTGTCCTGCTACAATGCTGCATATGGTTACATTTCTAAACTTCTGTTTTAAAATATGTAGTTGTTTATTCCTATTTTTTAAATATATTTTTTATTTTTTTAATTTTTTCTTCATGTTCTGTAGGGACTTAAAGTTTAATATATCAATATTGATGAGAAATATTTGCTCCATGTTATGCCTAAAATCATTGATATTAAGACAGATTGTGAAGTTAAGCTCAGCTGCTTTGTTTGTAGGGTAATAACAATAAACTTCTCTTCTGGATGGCGAATCACCTAAGTTTTCAGACCTCAAATTATACAAAAAGGAGGGTTGCAAAGACAGCCAACATTTTGGACCTAGCCTTTCAAGGTCAGTGAAGACTCAGGACAGAGGAGAATCCATACTGTAATATTATGTAACTCAGTTGTGTACCAAATTTTCTGCTCAAGGAGATTATGGGGCCACAGAAGAACTTGATGCATGATGTAGACTGTGCCTAAGGAGAGTCACATGGACAGAAAACGTTCTCTCACGCTTTCACAGAGAGCAAATTGGTCATGCAGTGGCTGTGACATCCACATGGCTGACACTGACAAAGGATCTAAAAACTGTAGTACAGGGTTTCAGGATAAGTCTGGAGGGGATTTGACTGACCTTATCAGATACAAAAGCTACATTTCTTATTATATAGGTCTTGCTTTATCTTGGTCTTGACCATCCAGCAGAATTTATACAAATGAGTTATAAAAATAAAGCCATATTAATATGCTGAGCTGTAAAATACTCAAGTGAACAACTTCTGACATTGCCAATCATGTGGATAACCCACTATTATAGAGTACTAGAGTATATTGGAATATTTTGCTGAATTCACACATCTATAATATTTAAATGACAATGAATAATCTTCTTTGACAAAACTAAATAAAAAATGTGATACAAATGAACAACCATTTTGTCTCTCTATATTCAAAATAGTTAGGATATACAGCTACATTCTCTTAATTCAATAAATAGAAAGTTTTATTCTCATAGTGTCTGTTAACAGGATGTCATGTCTCTATTTTGTACAGTGAATAATCACTAAGAAGGCAATATGCAATGTATTAATTATTGAAACAGTCATATTAATCAGATTTCAAACTGTCTCATTTCTATTTTTTCCCAATAAAATTATTTAAAAAACAGACATTCATAAAAACATAAATTGGTTGGGGAGATAGTTCAGAGATTTAAGTGCCTGCCTAGCAAGCTCAAGGACCCAGGTTTAATCTCCAGTACTGCATTCCTTCCTGGCCCTAGGGTCAGCTGACCAATGAAACTAGGCATGGTGGCACATGCCTGTAATCCCAGCACTGTGGAGCCTGAGACAGGAGTGTCATTATGAGTCTGAACTGTGTAGTGAGACCTTGCGCCAGATAAAAATGTTAAAAAAACAAACAAAAAAAAACATAGATGGTAAGATTCTTGCTAAAATTCCATTATAGAAGGAACAGTATGATCTCCAGTATGCTGTTCTGGTCTTGGTCCCAAAGTTCTCTGAGAGAGCTATTGAGACTGGGCATGGTAACACACAACTGTAATCCCAGCGCTTGGGAGGCTGCAAAAACACAAGGATCACTATGAATCCTATCTGTGTAATAAGACCCTGTTGTGCCTATACTAAACTACATTAAAAAAGAAGGAACAATATGAAGCTCGATTTCAAGATCGAGTGAAAAATGAAGTTCATAAGGATCTGTTCAAATTTTGATCAAAAAAGTTTTGGCTGTTAAGCTATAGTGTCAAATTGATTGTCATTGGAATCCTCCCTCGACATTGATAGATAGCATTTCTGGGTGTTTGGGCCAGCACCAAAGAGGCATGGCTAAGTTATTCATGTCTGTTTCCTGCCCCCCTTTTTTGGCTCTGTTCACCTGCTCTATTTCCTGGCTGCCATGGACCAAGCAGTTTTCCTCCATTACACTCCTCCCTTGTGGAGATTCTGCCTTGAAGTCAACTAACCATGAACTGAGTACTCTGAATCCATAAACAAAATAAACCTTTCCTGTTTAAATCTTAGCTCTTTTCCAGCTGGAACCATAGAGAGTGTAGAAGAGAATAAAAAGAAAGTTCCTGCTGTACCAGAAATGCTTAAGTAAAAGCAAAGACACTTCACAGAGTTGAAGATCAAATGTCTGAGAAAGAAGTTCACTCAGAAGATGCTTCGCAAGGTGAAAAGGAAGCTCATCTATGGGAAAGCCAGGCACTATCATAAGGAGTACAGACAGATGTACAGAACTGAGATCCAAATGGCTAAGATGGTGAGAAAAGTTGCCAACTTCTATATCCCTGCAGAGCCCAAACAAGCATTTGTTTTCCAGATCAGGTGTATCAATGGTGTGAGCCCAAACATCCACAAGGTGTTGCAGCTTCTTTGCCTTTGCCAAATTTTCAATGGTATCTTCGTTAAGCTCAACAAGGCTTCAATTAACATGCTGAGAATTGTGAAGCCATATATTGTGTGGGGGTACCCAAACCTGAAATCAGTAGGTGAACTAATATACAAGTGTGACTATGGCAGAATCAATAAGAAGTGAAATGCCTCGACAGATATTTCATTCATTGCTTGATCTCTTGGCAAATATGGCATCATTTGCATGGAGGATCTGATTCATGAGATCTATATTGTTAGAAAGAGGCAAATAACTTCCTGTGGCCATTCAGGTTAACATCTCCACGAGGTCAAATGAAGAATAAGACCACCTATTTTATGGAAGGTGGAGATGCTGGAAATAGGGAAGACCAGATCAACAGGCTTATTAGAAGGATGAACTTAGGTATCTACCATGGAGTTTTTTATGATTTGGTCAGTTAATAAAGTATATGCTTCCAAAAATAAAAATAAATAAATTTTCTAATTAGAGTATTGATAGCTATGAAGAAAAACTGACAAGTAAGGTCTCTAAGGTAAAAAGCAAATGAGAGCTACTGTAATTCAATGTTTCAGTGTTTTATGAAATGACTCAATATTTTCAAATCTGTTTCTTATTTTATAGAAGATTAGAAGATGTGGAAACATTGAACACATATTCTTGCATAAACCTTGCAATTGGCCTTAAGGAGAAATAAATTCTTCCATTTTATTTGGATGTATATCTCATTACTCTCCACTATGTCTTGAACTCAACCAGTTTACAGTTTCCTTAATGTATATTGCTTCAAGGGGAGGTAGGCATATATTTGCATTCATGACTCTAGTGGCATTTTCATTCATTTAGGGCTTTTCTGTTGCTGTTGTTGTGGTGGTGGTTGTCATTGTTATTGTTGTTGTTTCATCCTGTGATCGAAATTGCAGCCCTTACTCCTGTCACAACCAGTCATTGAATTTTCACTGACTTATATGTCAACATGTCACATGCACACATGATAAACATATAGAGATAGCATGTTTATGGTATTGTTGAAATAACAGACCCAAAAATTTAGGTAATACAATAAACAAATGACCCCGGGAAAGATAGAAAATGGCCTCTGACCCAGAGGCTCTAAAATTGATAAAGAAATAAAGATGGAATAAAAATAACATAAATATAGAAATATACAGACATTATTTTATAAATGGTTAACCTTCCTTGCCTTTTTCTACATTTAAATTAATCAAGACAAAGTATTTTAATATCTGTGTTATTAAAACCTCTGGGTGAATCTCATACCATAGTGATTTTTTTTCAAAGAACTTGCAATTAAGAACAGGGCATGTAAATGGCTTTATTAACAAAGTTTCCTCTTAATTTAAAAATCTTTCTATTTTTAAGGCTGGATGAACACTCTGAAAGTTACAAAAATATCCCTAAATATTATTTCATGGAAAGGTGAATTAAATAGGATAAACCAGAATAAACTTCACTTTACATCAAAAAACAGACATGAATATTCTTATTCAAAAGAATTGCTTGGTCTAGTTTCACCTGATGAGTGAGATTTTGAAAGTAATATTTCCAGCATGGGAATTACATTTGGGATAACATATTCTTGTTTTGTTCACATCCAGTGAAAATAAAGACATCATAATTAAATAATAAGCACGTTTTCTTATAAACACATAATTTGTCTCAATTGATATCAAGAGAATATGATAAACAGAATGTAGAACGTGTTTTCCATAGGGAATCATCACAGTCATCATAGGGAATTTGTACCTGTACATAGCATATCTTAATTCTTCTTTTTAGATGTATTTAGTATAGGGTCTACAGGGTCTCACTATGTAGATCAGTCTCATCGTGACACTCCCGATTTCAGCCTCACAAGTGTTGGGATTACAGGCACACACCACCAAGCACAGACTCTTAATTCTTCTTTTTAAAATGAAACCATCGTATCCCATAAATTACGGTAAGTTGTGCTTGAATGTTCATTGAATGGTAGATATTGGTCAAGTTCTTGCTTAATTTCATCTGTGACCCATTGGTTGCTGAGTAGGGTGTCATTTAACTTCCATGTATTGAAAGATTTTCTCTGGTTTCTTTTGTCATTTATTTCCAGTTTCATTGCACTGTGGTCAGATAATGTGCATGGGATAATTTCTGTTTTCTTGCATATACTTAAGCATGACTTATGAAAGCAGTATGTGGTCTATTTTGGAAAATGACCCCTGTGCAGCTGAGAAAAATGTGTATTCAGCTGTGTTTGGGTGGAACACTCTGTATAAGTTCACTAAGTCCATTTGTTTCAAACTCTGGTTCAGTTCTGTTATTTCTTTGCTAAGTTTTTGTATGGTTGACCTATCTTTTGGAGATAAGGGGTAGTATGAATATGGACGGCTTGTCATGACATGCCATTTACTGCTATGATGTCTCTCGGGTAGGTGGTTGTTCCAGAAGAAGGGAGTGGTGAATGAAAGCAAGAGACAGGAAAAGGAATATTGTGGGACTGTCCTGCTTCAAGGTTGTATATGATGAGATTTTTGGACTTATGTGCAA
>NW_004524894.1:1531938-1533951 GCF_000260255.1 Octodon degus | reverse complement strand
AGCAATTAACCACTGAGAAGAATATATGCAGTGTATTATTTGTTGAAACTGTATACTTCCGATTAGATTTGAAACTGTCTCATTGCTATCTGTTTATCAATAAAACTTTGAAAAAAAATGAAATCAATTTTATTTCATTTCATTTTATTTTGTTTAATTTTTCTGTATTTAGGACAGCTTTTACACTATGAGTCCGTTATACATAGGGTCTCATTATGTATAACGGACTCATACTGAGTCTCCTGTTTTCAGCTTCCTAAATGCTGGGATTACAGGCATGCATCACCATGCCAGTCTCAATTGCCATGTTAGCACATCCCATAGGCAGGATTGGCACAGCATGCAGGGGATTGAACTCTGGCTGCTGCACTCTGCCTAAGCAGGCGCTGTAGTCTGCTGAGTTAACTGGCTGGCCCTAAAATGAAACAACTTTAAATAAGCATGCCATTTGTTTCCCTGATTCATTTCTCTGTGTTGTGAGCCAACAATGTTTCAGCTGCATTTTGCACTATATGCCTACAGTAGAGTATAATCATTTAAATTACTGCATTGGGAGAAAAAATGATTTAAGTTATATCTTGCATATCACAATGGTAGTAAACACCAAAAATTGTTGTTTGAAATATAGGACCTGCTTTTGCTTATTATAATACAGAGGACATGAGTATCTAACCATGATTATTTTCTTAAACACTCAAACTTCATATAAATATGACTATGAAGTCGTCATAAGGAAATTAAGTGGGGTCAGAAAAGAAAAGAGAGACAAAAGGGAAGTTGCTACCAATGGTTTGTTGGTATTTACAAATATTGACCTGAATTTAGAGTTTTTGGCAATAGAGTTAAATCATATCAGGAGAGCTTTGAGCAAAGTGGCTCTTGAAAATTCCTCAATGAAGCTTCAAACACATGCATGATGTTTCACACTAAATCAGGTTACTGGCATTTGCGTTATGCAGTTTGTTTTGTTATGAACAGTAAAGATCATTAAATAATGTTAGATTTCTCTCTCCTACCCAGTCAAGTGATAAATAAATTTTACAATTTAAATTGGATCCTGGGGATATATCTCAAGGATATTTTAATTGGCTAGCATGAACAAAGTCCTGGGTTTGATTCCCTATGATTCAGAAAGAAGGAGAGAAAGAAAGAAAGGAGGAAGAGGAGAAGGATAAGGGACTCAAATTGTCTGGATTATATTTTTTAACTTTGTGAATTTGTTAGACTCTAATAAAATAAGTTTTATATCAATCCTCATGCAAATACAGGTAGTGATTTTGTGTTGTTGTACTTTTTTTTTTTTTTTGCCGTGCTAGTGATTTAAAAGAGTACTAAGCCTGGCCAGATAGATCAGTGGATTAAAGTACCTGCTTAGGCAGACCCAGGGGCTGGGGGTTGAATCCCCAGGCCTTCCATGCTGGACTTGACCCCAGGGCATGCTGAGGCAGTGATTGAGACTGGGCATCGTGGTGTGCACCTGTAATTCCAGTGCTTGGGAAGCTGAAAACAGGAGGATCACTACTAGTTTGATCTACGTAGTGAGACTCTGTAGACCCTGTACTAAATACATAATAAAAAAGGGAAATGATTTGACACTCCCACATATTGAGAATTTAATTATGTTTTAAGTTTTGTATTATGTAATTTAGTATTTACTGTGCTTTATGAAAAGTTTTATTTCTATTGCATTCCTATTCCATCAATAAGGAAAATTAAATTTTTATTTACTCACAGTCACTAGAGTGGCAATTATATGAATGAGGTCTTAAATTCTGGTCTGTCTTACTTCATTTCATTTTCATTATTATTTTTTTTGGCGCAACCAGGGATTGAATTCAGGCCCTTGCACTTACCAGGGAAGCGCTTATTCCACTGAGCCATCTCCCTGGCCCCCGAATTAATTTTATTGAGAAAGTAATAGCATCAGGGAAGATGGTTCAGTATAATAAGTGCTTCCCTGGCAAGCACAAGGGCCTGAGTTCAATCACTGCTTCCATCAAAAAAAAAAAAAAA
>NW_004524894.1:1529285-1530608 GCF_000260255.1 Octodon degus | reverse complement strand
TATATCTTCTTTTTCCGCCTGCTACTCCCCCAAGTGTTGTTCTGGTTGAAACTCACTTGCTCTGTGCTCCTGGCTCCTGCTAAGCTTGCACAGCTGCTCCCTCCCTCAGCCACCATCATGGTTATCTACTGGGACCTCATCAGGCAAATGAGATGTTCTCTGACATTTACAAGATCTTGGAGATCATGGATGGGCCGTGTCTTGAGATGGAGTGCAAGATGGTCAGTAGAACAGAGGGCAACACTGAGACTCACTCATTGGTGGCAATGCCTCCACTGAAGGACCAGAGAGAAAAGGCACTGAAAGCACAGAAGTCACTGCTTCAGATATTGTAATGAACCATCATTTGCAGGAAACCAGCCTCACAAAAGAAGTACATCAAGATTATATGAAGTCAATCAAGGGCAAACTTGAAGAACAAAAACCAGAAAGAGTAAAGCCATTTATGACGTGGGCTGCAGAGCATATCAAGCACATCTTTGCTAATTTCAAATCTAAAAGTTCTTTATTGGTGCAAGCATGAATCCTGATGACATGGTTGTTCTCCTGAACTACTGTGAGAATGGTGTGACCTCATTTATGATGTTTCTTTAAGGATGATTTAGAAATGGAAAAATGTAAATGGATTTGATGGTAACCTTGGATCTATTACTTGTTATAACTGGTTGCTGCTTTTCATCTACATAACACCAGGATTTTAGATAAATAGGACTGATGTCATTTTGAATGCTTCATGTATTTTGACTGTTTTATTTGGAATGGAGGCTTTTTTTGGGGGGGAACACAACATGTAGGTTGTTTAAAAGTGAAGTGAATTTAGAATCATTTGAGAGAATACCTCATAGTTTAATACATATCTAAACTAAGTCCATTGTAGTGTTCATGGAGAAGATAGAACCTGGTCAGAGACCACTGGTATACAGCATAAGATTGTCTTCAAATAACTTCTGCAGTGGAACTCCTTCTGAGACTGGAATATAAGATAATGATCAAAGATTTTAATTCTGAAGGGAAAGAGACTATGCTTATAGCAGTGCCAATATTTGAAGTGGAGCCTTACATATTTCATCACCTACAATGGAAGTAGTTAACCCTGGAAGAGATTACCAAAAGAATAAAAAGACTTAACTCAGTTGGAAAAATAAATAAACAAATAAATAAATAAATTTCTTGAAAAAAGATGCAGACATGAAATTTTGTCTAAACAATATTAGTACAAATTTTTCTTCTCATTGAATGAAAAGAAAGTAGCTCTATCTATCTATCTATCTATCTATCTATCTATCTATCTATCTGAACAAAGACCAGAAAGAATAATATAAA
>NW_004524894.1:1527938-1529143 GCF_000260255.1 Octodon degus | reverse complement strand
TATGTATTTTACTATGAAATGGTCCTTTATTTATATCTTCCGTTTTTGTTTTATTTTGTCAGAGATGGGACCTGGGCTTCCTTTGTTGATAGATTTTTTTATTACATTCTGATAGATTAAAAAATAGTGAATATAATACTAGAAAACAGAATGCAGAAAATCATCAAGAAGATGATACAGCATGACCAAGTAGAATTCATCCCAAGAATGCAAGGAAGGTTCAATAGACACAAATTCATACATGTAATATACCACATAAACAGAGCCAAGGACAAAGAACATGTGATAATCTCAATGCATGCAGAAAGAGCTTTTGACAAAGTCCGATATTCATTCATGTTAAAAACCCTCCAGAAAAATCAGAATGTATGGTCTTTAAATCAAACTGAGAAAAGTCATCTATGACAAATCCACAACAAACATCATATTAAATTAGCAAAAACTAGGCCTGGCCAAACACCTCAGCAAATTAAAGCACCTGCAAGCAGGCACAGGGGCTGGGGGTTCAATTCCAGGGGCCTGCTGTGCTGGCCGGCCCCCAGGTCACTCGGAGACAGCAAATGACACAGGGCATGGTAGCTCAAGCCTGTAATCCCACCACTTAGGAGGCTGTAAACAGCAGAATCACTATGAGTCCAATCTAGTAATGAGACCCTGAACATCCTGTAGACACTTCCCTAAAACACAGAATACATACATACATACATAAATAAATAAATAAATAAATAAATTGGCAAAAGTTGAAAGCCTCCCTTTTCTCATTTTATTATTTTTTTTAATTTTTAAAGAGAGTATAGCCCACAAACTGACCGACCCCAGCCAGTGTACAGGGCCCACGCCCCCCTGGAACTCCTCGCTTCCAGCCCATGGTCAGACCTGGTGTAGATCACAGCAGTGGAACTCCTGGAAGAGCGGCTAGGAGGGAGATCAAGCCAGCCAATGCAGGAGCAGAAGAGCTTGCCAGTGGGACAAAGTTGGGTCACTTACCCAGGTGGCAACAGGAAGAAGCCAAGCATGGCAGCCAACCCTAAGCAAGGCCCAGCTGAACAACGTCAAACTTGGTAGATCCGGACCTGTTAAGCTAAGACCCTCTGCTAGACCCAGATCTAGGAGAGCATCCTCCCTCTCCTGTTTTCTCTTCTCCTCTCTTCTCCTCTCTTCTCTCTTCTCCTCTCTTCTCCTCTCTTCTCCTCTCTTCTCCTCTC
>NW_004524894.1:1519799-1527838 GCF_000260255.1 Octodon degus | reverse complement strand
TCTCTCTCTCTCTCTCTCTCTCTCTCTCTCTCTCTCTCTCTGTCTTTATTGAGAGAGAGGGAAACAGGTAACCAGGGTGAAAAGTTGCCTGGAAGTCTCAGAATACATCAAGGGGAGGTGATCAGATAGATCTCAGGGGAAGTAATTTAAACACAAATTGCCAATTTTATATCTACTTAACTATACATTCATGATATTGGCCCATAGGGCCTAAAATACAAACCCATCAATTATAAGAGTTGTAAGCTCTAAATCTCACTATCCATTATTAGTGATACTAAATGTATTACTGTAAATACAAAACTGCAACTGCCTCAAACACATAGTTTTCCTTGGGTAATATCGGCAGGAGCTAAGGTAACTACCACACCAAGGCCCTACTACAAAGGTCAGAGGACAGTAGTATGCAAAATAACAAATACAAGGAGTAAAATGCAGTCCCAGGCCCTGAGCCCACCCAGAAAAAATGCAAAAGAAACTAGCATGGAAGGAATTGAAAGACACAGTCCTGAAATCTCTGAAATAATAGTATCAGAAGAAAAGGTACAACTTCAGAAAGCTATAGAGGATATCAGATCAGAAATAATTGCCAAAGTGAAAAAAGAAATGATAAATATAATGAAAGAATGACTAAGTGCTTCTAAAGTAAAACAGACAAAAAATAGAGAATAGAAAAATGATTGAATCCTTGACTGAATAATTGAGGAAAGAAAATAGAATGCATGAAGCAGATTCAAAGAGATGTACAGGAAAATGAAACTTCAATCACAAGATGGCAAAGCTGTCTGAATGAAAGAAGATAGAGTTTTAGAACTTTGAAGACACCGTTGCAGCTGGGGAAAATGTAAGAAAAGATTTTTTAAAAACATCGAGGATTCAGGAAAAAATATTTCAACATCTGCAGAATGATGCAAAGATGAATAACATGAGACAAAAAGGCATCAATGAGCAATGATATAAAATTGACAAATCATTTAAAAAGAATATGGGCAGAAGTAATAGCAGAAAACTTCCAAAATGTGGGTGAAAATCTGATATTCAGTAACCAAAGCATATAGAACTCCAAATAACATCAACACAATCTAAAATACACCCATAAGATGCAGAGATGGCTCAGTAGAATAAACACTTCCCTGGCAAGTGCAATGTCCTGAGTTTAATACCCAGAAAAACAAAAACAAAAAAAAAACACCCATACATACAGTAATCAAGATCCCAGAAAAGCACAAGAACAATATTGTAAATCCCAGTAGAGAAAAGAAAAAGATCACATTTAAAGGAAAAAAATCAGAATAATGTCAGATTTCTCTTCACAATCCATCAAATCAAGATGAGCATGGAGCAAAGAAGTTCAACTCCTCCATGAAAACAAATTCCAACCCAGACTGCTATACCCTGTAAACTCTCTTTCAAGTTTGATGGAGAAGTGAAATACTTCCATGACAAAGAACAACTAAAGAATTTCATGATAACAAAGCCAACTCTACAAAGACTACTAAAAGATATTCTAGAAAGGGACAAAAATGACCAGAACACCATGAATGAGAATGGAAAGAAACAAGCGAATAGGGCAGAACAATTGAACACAGGAGAAAAGGGGGCATACAAGAAAAGGCAAATAACATATCAATCACAAATTCAATATATCTCAATTATAACCATCAATTTTAATGGACTCAATTCACCAATTCAAAGAAATAGACTCACAGAGTGGATTACGAAGCAAAATCCAACAATATGCTGTATAAAAGAAACACACATAACTCATAAAGAAACTCGTAGGATGAAAGTAAAAGGATGGAAAACAATACTACATGCCACAGAACCTCAGAAAAAAAGCAAGTGTAGCAATCCTGTTAGCTGACAGTCTGAACTTCAAACCAAGAAGCATCTAAATAAATAAATAAATAAATAAATAAATAAATTAAATAAAGAAGGCCACAAAATACTGGTTAGGGGAAAAATACAAGAGTTAGAGGTAACACTCATCAACATTTATGCAACAAACACAGGAGGGCCCAACTATATAAGACAAATCTTAATCAACATGAAAAGTGTAATATCAAATACCACAATTGTAACAGGAGATCTTAATGCTCCTTATCCAAACAGATAGATCAAACAGAGAGAAAATTAGCAAAGAACTGGTAGAAGTGAACCAGAAGTTGGAACAAATTGACTTAGTCCATATATATAGAACATTGCACCAAACCACAGCTAAATACATATTTTTTAGCTGCACATGGGACATTCTCTAAAATAGATGGCTTACTAGTCCATAGGTGATGCTTAAGTATATGAAAGAAAACAGAAATTATTCCATGCATATTATCTAACTACAGCACAATGATACTGGAAATAAGTGAAAAAAAGAAACTACAAAACCCCCATAAATACATGGAAATTAAACAACACTGTAATCAGCAACCAATGGGTTAAAGATAAAATTAAGTAAGAAATTAAACAGTATTTACAATTCAAAGGAAACTCATGTTCAGCTAATCAAAATTGATGGGATATAGTGAAAGCAGTGCTTAGAGGGAAGTGTATAGCTGTGAACTCACACATTAGGAAAATAGAATGGAACAAATAAATACCATAATGCTTCACCTCAAGCACCTAGAAAAACAAGAGAAAACCAAATCCAAAGCCCACAGACGGGAGGAAATAATGTAGATTACAGCAGAGATTAATGCACTCGAGATGAAGAAAACAATACGTACAATTAATGAATCACAAAGCTGGTTCTTTGAAATATTAAATAAAATTGATAAGCCCCTAGCTAACCTCATCAAAAAGACAGAAAAAAACCCATAATTTCAAGAAATAAGGAATGAAATTAACACAGACCCTGTGGAAATTCAGAAGGTCATGAATAGCCATTTGGAGAATCTTTACTCTCACAGAATCAAAGATACAGAAGAAGTGGGCAGATTCCTGGAAAAGTACAAATTACCAAACCTGAATCAAGAAGCTATATGAACTCTCAATAACTCAATAACAGCCAAAGAAATTCAAAATGTAATAAAATAAAACCTAACAACAAAGGAAACACCAGTGCTGATGAATTCAAAGCTCCATTCTACAAGATATTTGTAGAAGATAAAATCCCAATACTCCTCAAACTCCTCAATAAAATGGAAAAGGAAATGATTACCCCAAAATCATTACTGGAATCAAGTATTATACTGATACCAAAATGAGAGAAAGATGAAACTAAAAAGAGAATTCACAAGTCAAAGTCCCTCATGAACACAGATGCAAAAAATCTTCAATAAAATCCTAGCAAATAGAATACAGCAAATCATCCAGAAGATTATACACCACGAAGAGGTAGGATTCATCCCAGGGATGCAAGGATGTTTCAACTCATGCAAATCTATAAATGCAATGCACTATATCAATAGAGACTAATCCAAATCCCACACGATCATTTCAATTGATGCAGGAGAGGCTCAAATTGATGGGCTTGTATTTCATTCATGTTCAAAGTCCTACAGAAAACTGGAATAGATAGCCTCTACCTCAATGAGATAAAAGCCATCTTTGATAATCCAAATGATGAGATAATTCTATTTTTAAATTAATTTTGTTGAGAAAAATAGACATGGGACAGTTTCAAAACCTATTAGTAGGACAGTTTCAATAAATAATACATTGCATATTGTTGTCTTCATAGTGATTTTTCATAGTACAAGATGCAGACATGATATCCTGTCTGAACAGTGTTAATAGAAATATTTCCTCTCATTGAATGAAGATAAAGTAGCTGTATACCTATCCTAACTATTTTGTATGTATAGACTCAAAATGGTCCTTCAATTATATCCCCCTTTTTCATTTAGTTTTATCAGAGATGGGTATTCCATTGTCATGTAAATATTGCAGGTGCCTGAATTCAGCAAAACAATTCAATATAGTCCAGTAGTCCATGCTAGTAGTGGGTCATCCATAGGACTGGCAATGTCAGAAGTTGTTGACTTGAGCCTTTTACATCTCAGCATATTAATATGGCTTCACTTTTTGTACTTCATTTTTGTAATTTTCTGCTGGATGTTTAAGACCAAGTTAAAGCATGACCTATGTAACAAGAAATATAGCTTTTGTATTTGATAAGGCCAGTCAAATCCCCTCAGAATTTACTCTGAATCCCTATACCGCAGTTTGTAGATTCTTTGTCAGTGTCAGTCATGTGGATGAGTCACAGCCATTGCTTGACCAATTTGCTCTCTGTGAAAGCCTGAGAGAATGTTTTCTCTCTGTGTGACTCTCCTTTGGTACACTCTACATCATTGAACACTTTCCTCTGTGGACCCTTAATCTCCTTGATCAGAAATTGTTGAGCTACACTGAGTTACAGGATGTTACAGTACAGGTTCTCTTATGTCCTGAGTCCTCACTGACCTTGAAAGGCTAGGGCCAAAATGTTGGCTGTCCCTGCAGTCCTTCTTTTTCTATAATTTTTGGTTTGCAAACTTAAGTTGTTGGCCTTCCATAAGAGAAGATTAATGATGTTATTACCCTATAACATAGGCAGTTGAGCTTAATTTCACTAACTGTTTGAATATCAAACATGTTATATACAGGGTGGAACAGGTATTTTCTATCAAGTATCGATATGTTATACTTTAAATTCCTATAGAATGTGAATAAAGAAAAAGAAAGAGATGCAACTACAAACACCCTCAGCCAAGTTATCTTCTACAAAGTGGCTAAACATGCTTACTGAAATAAAGAAAGCCTCTTTGATAAATGGTGCTGGAAAAACTGCCTCTCTACATACCCAAAACTAGAACTTCACCCAGTTCTGTCACCATGCACTCAAGACAAAATGATTTAAAGAACTAAACATTAAAACAGAAATACTAAATCTCCTGGAAGAGAAAGTGGGTGGAAATCTTGAAGACATAGGGTTAGACAAACAGTTGATGTTAAAACAATAATAGTCACATTATTCTTAAATTTGCCACCTCCTTTACCTCGAAAATTTTAAGAATAATATATTTTAGAATTATAATATTATAAGTTGTAAACAAAACAACCTTTTTTGAAACATAAAAAGAATTGCCAAAATTAGTGCTAAAATTTTATGATGGAGACAATATTGTTCTTAATGTTTATCAATACAAATTTAAAATTTTCATCTTTGGAAATGCTATGTGTTCTCAGAGCTATCTGGTTTTCTACATTGAAATTCACACTGAACAGAAAAGGCAGTAGCGAAAAAATGATTCATAGTTGAATAAAAACCTCTCTACTTTTTAAAAAAATCTTTACTCTCATAAGATGGAAATCATAGAGGAATTGGACAGTTTTCAGATATATATGAAATGCCAAAGCTGAGTCAGGAGACACACAAGCTCCAAATAACCCAAAAATGAGAAACTAAATTGAAACATTAAGAAAAAAAAACCCTATCAAAAAACCTACCATCCATTCCAGGTCCCAATAGATTCACAGCAGAATTCCGCACAAATTTAGGAAAAGTTAATGCCAAGAGTTTTCAAAATCTTCAGTGAAATTGAAAGGGAAGCAATTCTCCCAAACTCATTCCTGGAGTCAAGTGTTACTCTGATTTCAAAACCAGAGAACGATCCAGCTGAAAAAGAGAACTACAGGTCAATCTCTCTAATGAATATGGATGCAAGAATTCTCAATTAAATGCTAGCAAACAGAAGGCAGCTAATCATTAAGAAGATTACACTTCATGATCAATTGGGATTTATTCCAGTAATGCAGGAATGCTTCAAGATATGTAAAACCTTAAATGTAATACACCAATATCAGTAGATACAAACACAAAAAGCACATGATCAAGTGAATAGATCCAGAAAAATCTTTTGACAAGATTCAACACTCATTCAAAATAAAACTCATACAGAAAATCAGAAGAGATAACTTGTATCTCAACCTGATAAAAGCCATCTCTGAGAAACCAACATTCAATGTCTTACTAAATAGAAAAAAAAAAAAAACTGAAGTGTTTCACTTTAAAATCAGGAACAAAACAAGGCCGTTCATTTTCTCTACTCATGTTCAATATAGTTCTGGAAACATTTGCCAGAGCAATTAGACAAGAGAGAAAAACAGCAGGAATAAGGATTTGAAAAGAATAAAATAAATTAGTGATTTGCAAATGACACAGAGGACCCCAAAAAGTCCAAGAGTCTTGTAGATTTAATAAGCTAATTCAATAATGTAGCAGGATACAAAGAAAACACCCAAAAGTCAGTAATATTTTTGTACACAATAAATGAATGCAATGAGAGAGAAATGAACCAAGCCATGAATTTAACAATGACATCACAAGAATTTAACTACTTAGGAATCAATCTCACAAAGGAAGTAAAATTTTATACAATGAAAATTATGGTACTCTGAGAAGAGATTGAAGAGGATTTGAAAAAATGGAAAGATTCCATGCTCCTGGATAAGAAAAATCAATATTGTCAAAATGCACATACGCGCAAAATTGTTATACAGATTCAACACAATCCCAATTAAAGTACCATTAGTATACCTCACAGATCTAGAGGAAACTTTCCTTAAATTAATTTGGAACCAAAAGAGACCCATCATAACAAATGAAATCCTGGAAATCAAAGGAAAGGTAGGAGATATTAAAATCTCTGAAGTGAAGTTATACTATAAAGTACTGTGAGAAAATCAGCGTGGTACTGGCATAAGGACATTCCTGAGGATCAGTAGAACAGATTACAAGATCCCAACACAATGCCAAGCACACTCAACCATCTTATGTTTGAGAAAGTTACCAAAAGTGTTCCTGCTTCCTTTTTTCTTTTTCTTTCTTTCTTTCATTTTTTTTTTTCGCGGAACTGAGGATTAGGTTCCTGTAAGAAAGATAAGCACATATGTCCAAAAATCTCATCATATACAACCTTGAAGCAGGACAGTCCCACAATATTCCTTTTCCTGTCTCTTGCTTTCATTCACCACCCCCTTCTTCTTGAACAACCACCTACCCGAGAGACATCATAGCAGTAAGTGGCATTAAAGGTAATTGTACATCAATAAACTTTATTTAAGAAAAAAAAAAGAAAAAGAAAGATAAGCACATTAATAAATGGTGCTGGAGACTCGACTCAGAACCCAGGCCTAGCATATGGGTGAGACCACCCCAGGGCTCACCAGATCCCCATTTGACCCAGAGCCCAGGCCCGGAGTGTAACTCTGCAGCAGAACTCCCTCCGAAGAGGCCAGAGACAAGACCTAGCCAGCTGATTCAGGAGCAGAATTTCTTGCCAGAGTTTCAGAGAGGGTTCAACTCCAAGGGCTGCAGCAGAAAGAAGTGGAGAACAGCAGCCAGATCCAAACCACACACACTTGGACGAATTTGAAGTTGATAGATCCAGACCTGGTGCTAAAGTATTAACTCTATCTAAGCTCTACACCAAAGGACAGAAGACAGTGATATACAAAATAACAAAGAGAGGAGCAAAATGTATTTTCAGGCCCCGAACCAAACCAGAACAAAGGCAGAAGGCACTAGCATAGAACAAATTGGAAATCACACACCTGAAATCTCTAAAATAATAATGTCGGAAGTACAGAAACAACATCAGAAAAGATTAGAAGAAATCAGATCAGAAATAATTTCTGAAGTAAAAAATGAAATGATAACCACAATGAAAGAAGTACTAAGTGATTATAAAGAAGACATTGATAAAAAGAAAATAGAACAGAATATAAAAATGATGAAATCCTTGACTAAGTAATATAAGAAAGAAATAGGAGGCATGAAGCAGATTCAAAGTGATATACAGGAAATTAAAACCTCAATCACAAGCTGAAAAAACCGTTTGAATGAAAGCGAAAATAGATTTTCAGAATTTAAAGACACCATTGCAGTTAGGAAAAGGTAAATAAGAACTCTTAAAAAAACTAGGATGCAGGAAAAAATAATTCAAGAACTTCAAGGCAGACCCAGTCCTAGCCCAGGTCCGGTGAGTGTGCGGAGAGTTTCCTGCTACCCTGCGCCGGCGGGACCAGTCCCAGCCCAGGCGCAGCGTGGGCCGGAC
>NW_004524894.1:1510410-1512498 GCF_000260255.1 Octodon degus | reverse complement strand
AACTTTGAGAAAAAAAAAAAATTAAAAAAAATTAAAAAAAATAAAAAAAAGAACTTCAAGGCGATGCAAAAATGAACAACATGATACTACTAGGCATCAATGAGAAATAAGGAGTCAATACAGATGATATTAAAATAATATGCATGGAAGTAATAGCAGAACACTTCCCAAATATGGGGAAACAATCTGACATTCAGGTAACCGAAGTATATAGAACACCAAATAACATCAGCCCAATTAAAACAAACCCAGACATACAATAATCAAGATCCCAGAAATTCAGCACAGGAACAGAATACTAAAAGCCACTAAACAAACAAACAAACAAACAAACAAACAAACAAAAACAGATCACGTTTAAAGGAAAACTCATCAGAATAATAGTAGATTTCTCCTTATAAACCATCAAGGCAAGAAGACCATGGAGCAAAGTAATACAAGACTTGCAGGAAAACAAATTCCAATTCAGGGAGATATACCTTGCAAAAGTCTCTTTCAAGTATAACAGAGAAGTGAAATACTTCCATGACAAAAAGTGATTAAAGAATTTCGTGATGACAAAGCCAAGCCTACACAGACTACTAAAAGATGTTCTGGAGAGGAAGCAAAATGACCACAGCTCCATGGATGAGATTGGAAAGAATCCACCAAATGGAAAGCAAACACAGGAGAATAAGAGGCATACAAAAACAGTCTTTCAGTTATTCTTTTGTATACAGCAGCAAAATATTTCCATAAACACAGTTTACAGATGGACTTCTCCTGCTCCCTATGGGTCAAGTGACTACTGGCCATTATTAACCATCATGGACACTATCCATGTCCATGACTTACTAGAACTTTGTAAGATATCCTATCCCCAAACTGTTAGAAGTACTAGTCATTTATTTGCCATTTCAGTATTTATCTTGTTTTATTCTTAGTAATTCTTTACCATCATGAAAACTTTTTCTTAGTTCAATTGTTTTGAAACATTTAATTTTTAATTAATGAATATCTAATTTTCTGAATATTGCTTAATCTTAATTTTTGTTTTAAGATTTGTACTGTATCTTTGATTTATAATCTATGTAAAAGATATGCCATGATAATTTCTAGTATTAAATCTTTAAAAAATTTATTTTCATTTTCCATTGATTTATATTACTTCTTCCTTATCTTTTACACAAACACACACACACACATACATAAAAATGTATATAACATGACATAAGATTTATACTGTTTCATAGAAATCTTTAATGAGCTTTCAAATGGTTTCATCTGATATATTTTACATATTCTTGCATAACTATCATTTTTAGAGATCTTTATTCTTTATCTAGGACCATACAGCAATTCCCTTGCATTCTGAATTATGCTCTTTGTTGTTTCCTATATGCTACATCTGGAGGTATTAGAATATTTCTAGTTTGTATAACTGGAAAATATTTTACTTTTAGTTTTCAAAAGTATGTTTGCTAAGTATAAAATTCAAAGAGGAAAGATATTTTTTCTTTCGGTCTTTTAATTAGTCTAGTTTCTTACACACTTGGTCTTTTTTTGCTGTTGTTGATTCTTTCTAATGTGGAATAAGATGCTATTTAATTTTGTTCTTCTATAGCTAAGTTTTTAAATATATATGCTTTAATTATTTTTTTTCTTTACAAAAAGTTTTGTATAACTTCGTTTTTTGTGTATCTTGGTAAGATTGTACTCAAATTTCTTGTGCAAAAGATTCATTTTTGTTGGAAATGTAGTGCTATAATTTCAACTAAATTAGGGAATTTAAAATCATTAAATATTTATTGCTTCCCCGTTCCTACTTTGAGAATTCTAATTATATGAATATAAGTTTCTTGATTTTGACACTGAATGAATTATTATGACTGATCTGTAAATTCTTTCTTCTTCATATTTTTCATAATTTCATTAATAAACAGATAGCAATGAGACAGTTTCAAATCAAATCGGTAGGACAGTTTCAATAACTAACACACTACATATCTTCTTCTTAGTGGTTAATTGTTGTACAAGATGCGGACTTGAGATCCTATTTACAAACACCATTAGAACAAATCATTCTATTCATTAAGAGAATGTAACTAT
>NW_004524894.1:1505667-1508952 GCF_000260255.1 Octodon degus | reverse complement strand
TTTATTTCACTTATGAGTATATGTTCAAGTGGCATCCACTTCAATATAAAATGCTTGCAGTTTATCATTCTTAAGAGCTGAGTAATACTCCATTGTGTAAAAATACCACATCTTTCACAACCATTCCTCAGCTGATGAGCATCTTCCTTGTTTCCAAGATTTGGCTATTGCAAATTGTGCAGCTATAAACATAGGCACACATACATTCCTATGATATGATGTTTTCAGATCCTGTGGGAAAATTCCCAGTAGAGGAATAGCTGGTTTAAAGGGAATTTACAGACCACCTTTTCTAAGGAGTATCTATACTTATTTCCATATGGTTGCACCAGTCTGCATTCTCATCAGCAGTGGAGAAGGGTTCCTTTTTCCGCACAGCCTCTCCAACTTTTGTTGTTGGGTGATTTCTTTATGATAGCCATTCTTTCTGGGGTGAGATGATATCTCAATGTGGTTTTAATTTGCATTTCATGAATGGTTAGTGATGTGGAGCATTTTTTCATATATTTATTTGCTTTTTTAATTTCTTCCTCTGAGAAGTGTGTGTTCATCTCAGGTGCCCATTTCTGGATTGGGTTTTTAAATTTTGGGGCCCTAGTGTTTTTTAGTTCTTTATAGATTCTAGAGAACAAACCTTTGTCTGAGTACTTATTTGTCATGATTTTCTCCAAATTTGTGGGTTGCCTTTTCACTTTGCTGGTAATTTCTTTTGACGTGAAAAAACTTCTCAGTAAGAAAAGGTCCCACTTGTTAATTCTTTCAACTGTAACCCGTGCGAATTGATTTCTGTCCATGAACTCTGCCTACCCTATGTCTTCAAGAGTTCCTCCTATTTTCTCATCCAGGAGATTTAGTGTCTCTGCTTTATGTTTAGATATTTAATCCATTTAGATTTTAGTTTAGTGCATGGTGATAGACCTGGGTCAAGTTTGAGTTTTCGGCATGTAGAGAGCCAGTTTTTCCAGCAAGATTTGTTAGACGCTATCTTTCTTCCAGTGAGTACGTTTGACCACTTTGTCAAATATAAGGTCGCTGAATGTTTTCTTAGGTGCTTCATTGTCTTCTAATCTATTCCATTGATCCTCAGGTCTATATTGATGCCAGTACCATTCTGATTTTATCACAGTAGGCTTGTAGTATAATTTCAAGTCAGGAATGTTAATGTCTCCTGCCTTGTCTATATTGCCCAGAATTGCCTTTGCTATTCTAGGTATTTTCCGGTTCCAGATAAATTTTAGAAATGATTTCTCTATGTCTGTGTGATATGTCGGTGATAGTCTGATAGGGATTGCATTAAATCTGTACAGCAATTTTGGGAGTATGGCCATCTTCTCAATGTTGGTTCTTCCTTTCCAGGAGCATGGGATATTTTCCATCTTCTGAAATCCTCTATGATCTCTTTTTTAAGAGTACTGTAACTTTCCTTGAAAAGATCTTTGACTTCTTTAGTTAGGTTAATTCCAAAGTATTTCATTTTCCTCAATGCTATTGTAAAAGGTATTGTTTCTATAATTTCCCTCTCAGTGTGTTTGTTGTCTGTGTAGAGGAATGCTATTGAAATTTGGGTATTGACTTTATAACCTGCTATGCTAGTGAATTTCTGTATTAATTCTAGTAGCTTCTTGGTGGAGTGTTTTGGGTCTTCTAAGTAAAGTATCATGTCATCTGCAAATAAAGATAATTTGAGTTCTTCTTTGCCAGTTCTTATTCCTTTTTTTTCTTTCTCTTTTCTAGTGGTTGTAGCTAATTATTCCAGAACTATATTGAATAGGAGTGGTGATAGAGGACATCCTTGTCTTGTACCCGATCTAAGAGTAAAAGATTTCATTTTTTCCCCATTTAAGACTATGTTAGCTGTTGGGTTTTCATAAATGGCTTTTACCAGATTGAAGTAGAGGCCATCTATTTCAATTTTTTGTAGGACTTTGAACATGAATGAGTTTTGAACTTTGTCAAAATTCGTTTCTGCATCAATGGGGATGATCATGTGGTTTTTAGATTTCGCTCTAGTGATATAGTGTATTACATTGATAGATTTTCGAATATTGAACCATCCTTGCATCCCTGGGATGAATCCTACCTGGTTGTGGTGTATGATCTTCTTTATGATTTGCTATATTCTATTTGCTAGGATTTTATTGAGGATTTTGGCATCTATGTTCTTGATGGAGATTGGCCTGTAGTTCTCTTTCTTAGTTGAATCTTTCCTGTTTTTGGTATCAGTATAATACTTGCAACCAGGAATGATTTTTGGAGGATTGCTTCCTTTTCAGTTTCATGGAAGAGTTTGAGGAGTACACGGACTACGTCTTCTGTAAATGTCTTGTAGAATTCACCTGTGAGTCCATCCAGACCTGGAATTTTCTTTGCCGGTAGGTTTTTAATTACATCTCGTATTTCTTTGGCTGTTATTGTTCTGTTGAGAGTGATTATATCTTGCTAATTCAGTTGTGGTGATTTGTACCTTTCTAGGAATCTGTCCATTTCTTCCGTGTCTTCTATTCTGTGAGTAAAGATTCTCAAAGTAGCTATTTATAATCCTCTGAATTTCCACTGAGTCTCTGGTAATTACAACCTTTTCATTCTTTATTGCTTGTATTTGAATTTTTTCTTTCCTCTGTTTGAGGAGGTTAGCTAGGGGCTTATCAATTTTATTTAATCTTTCAATGAACCAGCTTTTTGCTTTTATAATTCTTTGAATTATCTTCTTTGTCTCCATTGAATTAATTTCTGCTCTAATCTTTATGATTTCTTCTCATCTTTGGGTTCTGGGTTTAGTTTGCTCTTCCATTTCTTGTTGTTGAAGGTGCAGCATTAGGGTATTTATTTGTTCCTGTTCTGTTTTCCTAATGTGTGAGTTCATAGCTATGAATTTCTCTCTGAGAACTGCGTTCATCATATCCCATAAATTACGATAAGTTGTGCTTGTATTTTCTTTGAATTGTAGATATTTTTGAATTTCTTCTTGAATTTCATGTGTGACCCATTGGTTGCTGAGTATGGTGTCATTTCATTTCCATGTATTTAATTTTTTTTCTCATTTCTTTTGTCATTTATTTCCAGTTTCATTGCACTATGGTCAGATAAGGTGCATGGGATAATTTCTGTTTTCTTGCATATACTTAAGCATGACCTATGTACCAGTATGTGGTCTATTTGAGAAAATGACCCATGTGCAGCTGAGAAAAATGTGCATTCAGCTGTGTTTGGGTGGAACACTCTGTATATGTCCACCAAGTCCATTTGTTTCAAACTCTGGTTCAGTTCTGTTATTTCTTTGCTAAG
>NW_004524894.1:1503768-1504957 GCF_000260255.1 Octodon degus | reverse complement strand
TTCTTTGTCATGGAAGTATTTCACTTCTCCACCAAACTTGAAAGACAGTTTTGCAGGGTACAGTAGTCTGGGCTGGAATTTGTTTACATAGAGGACCTGAATTACTCTGCTCCATGCTCTTCTTCCTGCACGACTGAAGAGAAGTCAGTCATAATTCTGATGGGATCTACTTCTTTTCTCTAGCGACTTTCAGTAGATTATTCTTGTACTGAATTTCTGGGATCTTGACTATCATATGTCTCAGTGTGTTTTTCATTGGGTTGAGGTTCCTTGGTGTTTTGTATGCTTCAGTTACCTGAATGTCAGATTGTTTCCTCATATTTGGGAAGTTTTCTTTATTACTTCTGCTCATATTTTTTTAATGTCATTTGTGTTCACTCCTTCTTTCTCATTGATGCCTATTAGTCTCACATTGTTCATCTTTGCATCATCTTGCAGGTGATGGATTATGCTTTCCTGCATCCTTGTTGTTTTTAAGAGATCCTTTCTTACCTTTTTACTAGCTACGCCAGCATCTTCAAGATCTGAAACTCTGTCTTCACCTTCACTTAAACGATTTTGCAAGCTTGTGGTTGAGATTTTAATTTCCTCTATATCTCTTTGACTCTGCTTCATGCAATCTATTTCTTTCCTGTATTGCTCTTTCATGGAATCTACCATTTTTCTAATCTCCTCTATTTTTTTATCAATATCTTCTTAGAAGCATTTATAAATTCTTTTACTGCAGTGTTTTTTCAGATTGGGTTTCCTCCCTATGTTTCTGTAGTTGCCTCTTTACTTCAGATGCTATGAGTTCTGTGAGTTCTTTTTTTATTTCAGAAAAGAATTGTGCTCTGATTTCCTCCATATCTTTCTGCTGTTGGTTATTTACTATGGACGCTATTAATTCATTCATTTGAGTCGAGCTAGTACCCTACGCACTTGTTCTGGGTGGGCACTGGGTTTCTTCCATGTTTCTGCATTTGATTCTTTAGTGCAGATGTTATTATTTCAGGGATTTCTTTTTTTATTTCCAATCTGAGGTCTTCTATATCTTTCTGCAGCTGTTTCTTTATTTCAGAAGCCGTTGATTCATTGCTTTCAGCTGTGTGATTTCTAATTTGTTCTGTGTTAGTGTCCTCTGCACTTGTTATGGTTGGGCTTGTAATCTGTGTTTGCATTTTGTTCCTTCTCATCATTTTGTGTAGCA
>NW_004524894.1:1498264-1502908 GCF_000260255.1 Octodon degus | reverse complement strand
ATAAACATATAGCAATGAGACAGTTTCAAATCAAATCGAAAGTACAGTTTCAACAAATAATACACTGCATATATTCTTCTTAGTGGTTAATTGAATGTCAGTAAATAAAATTAATGAAAAATAAATGTTGCTGGAAAAACTGGATTTCCACATGCTGAAGGCTGAAATTTGACTCATGTCTATCACCATGCACTAAACTACAGCCAAAATGGACCAAAGATGTAAACATTAAAACAGAAAGACTAAGTCTTCTGTAGAAAAATTTAGGCAGAAATCTTGAAGACATAGTGATAGGTAGAGAGTTCATGAACAAACACAAGAGTGCACGGAAAATACTTCAAAGAATCAAGAACTTGGATATAAGGGGTTTTTTTTAATGTTCCTGCATTTCAAAGGAAATCTCAAATAGCATGAAATGAAAATCCACAAACTGCGCAAAAATTATAGCTATCTTTCCCGCCATCAAAGACCTTCTATCTAGAACACAGAAAGAAAAAAAATCAGGCCCCCAAATTCAAAGACCCAATTCAAAATGGGCATCTGTGATGAACATACACTTTTCAGAGGAGAAAGTACAAATGGCAAATAAGTACATGAAAAAATGTTCAACATCACTGGTCATTTGAGAAATGCAACTTAACACAGAGATTCCATCTCAATCCAGAAAGAATGGATAACATTAAGAAGTCAACTGACCCTGGTACCGCAAAAAAAAAAAAAAAATCAGCCAATAATAAATGCTGGATGGGCTGTGGGGAAAAAGGAACACTTCTCAACTGTTGGTGCGAGTGCAGGCTGTTACAACCACTATTGAAATCAATGTCGAGATTCCTCAATAAGTTCCAATTATCAGGCTGGGGAGATAGCTCAGTAGAATAAGCGCTTGCCTTCCAAGCTCAAGGTCTTGAGTTCAATCCCCAGTACCAAAAAAAAAAAAAAAAGAAAAAGAAAAAGAGAATTGTCACCCCCATTTCACACAGATATTGCCCTTCTGGGATTTTTCCAGAAGAACTGAAAATATTATACCACAGTGATATATATGGCTCCATACTTATAGTAGCACAATTCACTACAGATAAATCCTGGATATAACCCAGATTCCCATCAACTGAATAATGGATAAAGAAGATGTGGTACTTTTAGACAATAGGGTGTTATTCCACTATAAAATTAAATAAATTTGAGGCTGTTTTCAGTAAATGGATGCAATTAGAGAACTTACTCTTAAGTGAAATAAATCAGAACTAGATGTTCAAACACTTGACTCCTTAGTTTGAGGACCTAAAAGAGAAAATGGAATCTGAATGGTACAATAGATGCTAAAAAAGGGAATCTATTTATCCAAAAGGAAAGATTTACTGAGTTGAGGAGAAAGACAGCAGAGTGAATGGGGAAAATAGGTATATCTATGAATTTTTGCTGGTCTGTGGAAAGGAGCAGTTAATGTTTAATATTTTTGTCCCCTTTTCCAACTATTTGTCCTTTTTCTCTTCTTAATCTCTTTTATATTTCTTTCTTTTTTTCTTTCTCATTCCAATTTTATATACATGAACAAATAGTTGGATAACAACACTATGCATTTCAACAAATACTATGAAATTTATATTTTAAGTGACTTGTAATTTTTCTGTTTTAATACTGTTTTGTACTTTCTTTCAAAAATAAAATGCAAAAATTATAAAATTCTTTCTAGCATTTGCCATCACTATTTTCTGATAAAGTGATGAAGTGAATTATGAAAGCGTATTGTAAGTTAGAAATATATTTTAGAAAATATCTAAGCAAAATGCATAGAAATAAAAACAAAAACAACGTGATAGAGGTGCAATAATAGTGATATACAGGCATCAAATTAAAGAAAAATAGAAAGCATTGGAAAAATAAGATCCAGAGACAATTAACTCTAAATTTCAGATATTTTAATTGTAGCAAAGAGCTCATTGTCAGGTGAATACTATTTAATCGCTGTTATTCTTTATGTCTAGATGTGCCCTCAAAGCCACATGAAGCCATAAGGCTTTTACAAAGGTGGTTGAATCTAGTATTATTGATTGATTGGTTGATTGGTGGTGTAATGCTGGGATTAAGGGAGCTGATATGAAGGGTGTTTGATTTCTGAATCAATGCATTGACTGGATTGGCATCACCCTTGTTCCAGTAGACTGGATGCAGTAATAAGGGACAGAGAGACTTGCATTCTTCCCCTCTCTTTTCGATTGTGTTGACTTCCACTTCCACAACTGTTTCCCTCTGTCCTGTGCCACCTTGGCTTGAAGCAACCCAATTATAGACTACAACTTATTCAAACTGTGAGCTAAAGAAACCTTTTCTCTTTTAACTTTTAGTGTTGGACATTTCATTACACCAACAAGAAAAGTAACTAAGACACTTACAAATTATTAATAAATGTCTTTCATTAATATTCACACATTTGAAATCAATGTGTATATTATAATGAATAATGTCCTGAATCTGTCACCCCAACAGAAGTCAAGGTCTTTTAACATAATTTTTGCCCATATTTGCCTCAAGTTCAGGAACTACCTACATAAGACTATTTTAAATTAGACTCTCCACTTGAAGTTTTTTAGAAGTAGTGTGAATTCAGGCCTCAAACCTGCCCGAATATTGATAAGATGTTCAAATTCTCCATCGTGTACCAAAGTTGGGATGGTAAACTTTGATTGATATTCCTTTCTCTATAGCTATTTTTTAATTCAAATATTATTACACTGAATCTATAGATTTTGGTGTTGTTTTATTGAGGGGATTTCTATTAGGCCACCCTTCTAGATAATCTAGTTTTTTTCTTTCTTATTGTGACTTAATACCTTGTTATCAATAGTGAATTGCATCACACAAAGTAGAAATCATTGACAATTAGAGATTTACTGGTCTCCTCCAAAAAATTATAATGTTTTTAACCTAAAACTGGACAGTAACACTTCGATGTATTCTTACATGTACCATTTTGTTTAACCCCACATTGAGTTTCATGAAAATCTTGTACAGTATGGACCAGGGAGATGGCTCAGTAGAATAAGCACTTCCCTGGCAAGCTCAAGGGCCTGAATTCAATCCCCATTTATGCCAAAAAAAAGAGAAAAAAATCTTGTACTCTATATGATTAGTAATATAATCAGCTTGCAATAAAAGTAGTAAACTTACTTTGAAACTTTAAGTAATTTCATATTGTAAGCCATAGTTATTATTTCTGCATACATTTTTTATATTCTCAACCTAACTTAGAATACCCTTGATGTCTCAAGATTATGTGTTTAGTAATGTCCAGCTGTCTTATATAGTATTAGGCTCATAAGATAGATGCACCAAAACTTAGTGAATAGTTGGAGAGCTGAAAAATAAATATAACGCTCTTTTAAAGAAATTTTAAGTGAGGGTCAACAAAGTATTCAGGATCTCACTACTAGATCAGACTCATAGTGATTCTCTTGTTTAGAGAGAATCCCAGCCTCTCAAAGTGCTGGGATTACAGGCCTACACTACCACACAGTCTCAATTGCTGTCTCTGTGCACTCTGGGTGCGGGGACAGAACAGCAGGCCCTGGGGATCGAAACCCCAGGCCCTGTGCCTGCTTGAAGGTGCTTTAATATGCTGAGCTATTTGTCCAGCCCATAAATGTAACACTTGTAAGAAATAAATAACTTCTGTGAGTTATGGAGATACAGAAAAGACAAACCTCTTGTTATAGCAGCAAAGATAGCTTGTAGGTTGATTTTAATTATGAAAATGTTTTAGACTTGCTAGAGTTTTATACCATGGAAGAGTGCTTGGGAGAGTATTGAGAAACCTATCTACAATGGTTGTTCCAACAGATTCAATTCACAGCCTTAGCAGGTAATAAAAGAAGTTGGTGGACCATATAACAGTTTGTCCAGGCTTAGCTAGGTGTATTGACCAATTTATGTATTAATGCCAATCTCAAATAAATCAGTCTTCTTGTCTACTGTGGTAGGAAGGAGGATATTTCTATCAGTAAGTGAATGGCAGATTACTGACTTGCTGACCTTTACTGACTGTGATAAAAGATGAAATTTTTTTTCCTTTCAGCAGTAGTTCAAAAATGGAAATTGCTCTTAAATGTAAAATGTAAGAATGAAGTAGGGATCCAGCTATTATCCCTTAAATAGACAATGGTAGAGGGCAATCATCTGGAAAGGTAGAATTCTCATTAGAATTATTTTGTTGAGCAATGTCAATGTGAATGTTTTTGAATTTAAAGAATGTGAAGGCAAGACAAGGTAAGTCTTGACCAGGTGTATTTTTAAGACTTCAATTTTATTCCTATAACATTTATTATTTTTTCTTTTCAAAGTTTTATTGATAAACATATAGCAATGAGACAGTCTCAAATCAAATCGAGAGTACAGTTTCAACAAATAATGCACTGCATATATTCTTCCTAGTGGTTAATTGCTGTACAAGATGCAGACTTGTGATCCTACTTACAAACACCATTAGAAAAAATCTTTCTATTCATTAGGGGCTGGTGAGATGGCTCAGTGGTCTAAAGCACCTACTTAGAACAAGCTTAGCAAAGCATAAGGACCGCGGTTCAATCCCCAGCACCACATGCCAGCCAGCCCCGCCCCCTGGTGGGCTGAGCTGGCCATACACACACA
>NW_004524894.1:1492244-1497910 GCF_000260255.1 Octodon degus | reverse complement strand
TGCAACAAGAGTTGTAGCTTTTTGGTCTGAGAAGGTCAGTGAAATGCCCAGAGTGTGCAAAGTACAGCACTCTTGAATATCTGGTGTTATGTTTCCTTCTTAGGTTCTTGTGCCACTTTACTTATGAATTAGTCAAGAAAGCCAAATTATTTTATCTTGTATTTTTAGATACAAATAAAAATCGCAAATAGCCTGTCATGTATTTTCCTTTTGACCGAGGAAATTTGACTATTGCTTGGTATTTAAAAAAATGGATCTTGCTGCTTAAGCACAGGAAGAGAATCTGGTAAAATATTGGACCTTACACTAAATATGTCCAAAGGTTTTTTGAAAGCCTAAGAAATTTAAATAAATGAGAAAATCATTGTATAGTCTATACAGCAGTATCAAATACTAAATGAGCTAAATTGGCTTGGAGGTTATCCACTGTATCACTGAAATCTACCAATTAAGGCCTAGGGGACACTTTCTTCAATTATACCAGTTGTCAGGTTCACTCTTTTGTTTTCCGTATATGTGGCTTCTGTACACAAATTGAAGATAGTGTGCACAAAAAGGCAGGGATGGTGTATTATAACAGTCAGTGCTCTAGATGATGAATCAATTTATTTTAAGGACATCGCCTGTCATCTAGAACCAAAGACAAATGTCTGTCAAAGAAGAAATTCAGATCATTCATATCAATCATTAGAACTATATTTTTGAAATTAAACATTAGAGGGCCAGGGATATAGCTCAACAGCATAAGCACCTGCCTGGCCAAGTGCAAGGTCCTGAATTCAATCCCCTGTACCACATTAAAAAAAATAGACCTGAAATTAAACAGGAGAAAATACTTCTAAAATTAAACATTTTATGTAGTGTATGAATGGTGGATAGTTTGACTGCATATATTTTATCATTAAAAAGTAAACTCATCATTGTAGAATATCATTTTGATATTTTTGTTTTCATTGCAAGAGTTTTCCCTTCTTTTGAATTTATTTATTTATTTATTTATTTATATATTTATTTATTTTGCGGAACCAGGGATTGAACTCAGGCCCCTGCACTTGCCACGGATGTGCTTATTCCACTGAGCCATCTCCTCAGCCCCTTGAAAATATTTATTTCATAGGTGTACTTGAAACTGAAATATGCATGTTATCACTGGAATTTTCATAAGCATATCATTATCTTCTCCTTTAAAGAGTACCAATATACTTGCATTTTGAAGAGCACAATAATAGCAAGAGGGACAGAGTTTTATTTTGCATGTCTTTAATCTCCAGCTGAGTTGGGAAACCAAATATGAAGTATACGTGCTTCACATTGAGTTCAGCTGTCTGTACTTGTATATAATTATTTTCCTTTTCATGTGTGTATCATTACATTATCTAAAAGATAATAAAATAATAATTTCAAAGGTTGACTTATTTCTGCTACCATGAATTTCAAGTTTCTACATGAACTAGAGAAGTAGAATATTTCACCATACACAAAGAATGAATCTGCTAGCATGTAATTGAACCTATTTGATCTTGGTTCACCTGTGCCTAAAGCAACACTAGTGAGAAAGCAATAAAAAACACAGTTGATGGTGTCATGTGTGTTAGCTTTTGGCTTTTTGTTGTTGTTGTTGTCTTTTTTTTTTAAATGGGGATTGAGGCCCTTGCGCTTGGCAGGCAAGCACTTATTCTACTGAGCCATCTTCCCAGCCTCTATGTTAGGTACTGTTCATCATGAGAAACTATGCCAAGAAGAAAGAAGCAAAGCCAAAAGTATTAACATTATTCTAGAACCCATGAGAATATTGCTACATTAAAAACTAAAGAAGAGAGGCCCAGCGTGAGTGTAGGAGCACCCGCCTTCTCATCATACCCAAGACCCCTCTCCAGCTAGATCTGAGGCCCAGAATGTGTGGGGGAATTTTCACCTGCTCGCTACAGCCAAGACCCTTCCCCAGCAAGACCCCAGGCCCTGCATGAGTGGGAAAACTTCTGCCTGCTCACCGGGTCCAAGACAACTCTCCCACCAGACCCCAGGCTCTGTGCCAGGCCTCCTGTGGAACCTTACAGCACAACTCCTTGCAGAAAGGATGGGAGCCAGACCTACCTAGGTAATCG
This sequence comes from Octodon degus, assembly GCF_000260255.1. NCBI lineage: Eukaryota > Metazoa > Chordata > Mammalia > Rodentia > Octodontidae > Octodon > Octodon degus. The sequence goes on along the minus strand of NW_004524894.1, from coordinate 1,495,805 downwards.
AGGAGTTGAACATCTTTCCAAAGTGGCATAGTGGGTTCACCTCTATGAGCTGCAGCAGGAAGAAGTTGAGCACAGCAGCCAAACGAAAGTCAGGGACATCTGGACAAGTTCAAAATTGGTAGATCCAGACCTGGTAAGCTGAGACACTTTGCTGGACCCAGCTCTATGAAAGTGTTCTCTCTTTTTTACTCTTAATGTACAAAGGGGGCAACAGGTGACCGGGTGAATGAGTCTGCCTGGAAGAATCACAGGTACATCAAGAGGAGGAGATTAGACAGAACTTAGGGGAGTTAACTTAAATACAAATTCACAATTTAAGATCTACTTAGCTGCACAGACATAAAGTTTGCTCTTACTGTCTAAAATACAAACCCATTAGTTTGTAAAAGTTTGTCAACTGTTAAATATAATTATCTATTATTAGTGCTCCTAATTGTAGTTCTGTAAATACAAAACTATAACTTTCTTAAATATATAATCACTTGAGTATGAATTTTGGTAGGTGCTATTGTTATACCTGCACCAAAGCTCTACAACAATGCTCAGAGGACAGTGCTATCCAAATCAAACAAGAGAAGGAAAAAATGCAATCTCAGACCATAATGCAACCCCCCAAAAAAGGCAGGAGACACTAGCACAGAACAAATTGAGAATCACACAGCTGAAATATCTGAATTAATAGAGTCTGAAATAAAGAAAAAACAGCAGAAAGGTATAGAGGAAATTAGACCAGAAAAAAACCTATGAAATAAGAAAAGAAAACTCTTAATTAATAACATTTGAAATAATCAACTACAGAAACATATAGAGGAAATCTGATCAGAAATAAGATCAAGTAGGGGCAAGGAAGATGGCTCAGTGGAATAAGCACTTCCCTGGCAAGGGCAAAGGTCTGAGTTCAATCCCCGGTTCCACAAAATAATAATAATAATAATAATCTCAAGTAAAGAAAGGAAGGATAATTATAATGAAAGAATTAATAGCTGCTTCTAAAGAAGACACTGACAAAAATTAGAGGCATATGTATAAACGATGGAAGCCTTCAGTGAGTAAAATAGGAAAGAAATAGATCACAGGAAGCAGTGTTGAAGAGACATAGAGGAACTTAAAATCTCAATCAGAAGCTTGCAAAACCGTTTGAGTGAAAGTGAAGATAGAGTTTCAGATTTTGAAGACACCGTCACAGCCAGAAAAAAAAAGTGAGAATAGATCTGTTAAAAATCATCTGAATTGCATGAAGAGATAATTCATCCTCTACAGAAGTAACAGCACAAAACTTCCTAAATATGGGGAAACAATCTGACATTCAGTTAACAGGAGCATATAGAACTCCCAATAACATCAACCCAATTAAAAACACACCCAGACATATAATAGTCAAGATCCCAGAAATCCAGCACAAGAACAATATACTGGAATTTGATAGAGAAAAGAAACAGATCACATTTAAAGCAAAATCCACCAGAATAACCACAAACTCCTCCTCACAAACTAGGAAGACAAGAAGAGCTTGGAGCAGGTATGTCAAGTCCACTATGAAAACAAATTACAGCCCAGATCGTTTTATCCTGTAAAACTCTCTTTCAAGTTTGATGGAGAAGTGAAATTCTTCCCTGACAAAGAACAACTAAAGAAATTCATGATGACAAAGCCAACCCTACAAAGATTACTAAAAGGTATTCTAGAGAGGGACCAAAATGACCACAAATCCACTAATGAGAATGGAAAGATGCTCCCAAATAGGGCAAACAATTAAACACAGGAGAAAGAGGGTTATACAACAGCAGGCAAATAACATGTCAACCATAAGTCAATACATAGCAATTATAACCATCTATATAAATGGACTCAATTTACCAAGCAAAAGAAATAGACTGGCACAGTGGATTAAGAAGCAAAATCCAACGATATGCTATTTACAAGAAATACACTTAACTCATAAAAAAATCATAGGCTGAAAGTCAAAGGGTGAAGAACAGTACTGCATGTCCCAGTACCTCAGAAAAAATTAAAGGCAGCAATCTTTTTCACAGAGTCTCACCTTCAATCAAAGAATGATCAAATGAAATAAAGAAGGCCACTACATTCTAGTTAGGGGAAAATCCAAGAAGGAGAAGTAACATTGATAAATGTGTATATACTAAACACAAGAGCACCCAACTATATAAGACAAATCTTACTGGACATGAAAAATCTAATATCCAATACCACACTCTTAACAGTAGAACTTAACACCACCTTATACATAAAAGATAAGTCAAGCAAACAAAAAAATTAGCAAAGTAGCAGAACAGAACCAGACCTTGGAAAAAATGGACTTAGTGGACTTATACAGAGTGTTCCAACTAACTGGATCTGAATACATATTTTTCTCAGCTGCATATGGGACATTGTCTAAAACAGACCTCATAGTGGTTCATAGGTCATACTTAAGTATAAGTAAGAAAACAGAAATTATCCTATGCATATTATCTGACCACAGTGCAATGAAACTGGAAATAAATGACAAATGAAACCAAAAAAGCCCCATAAATGCATGGAAATTAAACAACAGAATCCTCAACAACCAATGGGCCACGGATGAAATTAAACAGTATCTACAATTTAATTAAAATTCAAGCACAACTTTTCAGAATTTATGGAACACAATGAAAGAGGTTCTTACATAGAAATTGATACCTGTGAACTCACACATTAGGAAAACAGAATAGGAACAAATATATACCCTATTGCTGCACTTCTAATGTCTATAAAAGGAAAAGCAAATCAAACCCAAAGCCCAAAGATGAGAAGAAATCATAAAAATTAGAGCATAAATTAATTCAACCAAGACAAAAATTCAAAGATTTAACAAAAAGTGGTTCTTTGAAACATGAAATATATTGGATAAGCCCCTAACTAACCTCATCAAAAAGAGGAAAGAAAAAATTCCAATACAAGCAATACAGAATGAAAAGGATGAAATTACCACAGACCCCGTGGAAATTCTGGAGACCATGAATAACTATTTAGAGAATCTTTACTTTCACAGAACAGAAGACACACAAGAAATGGAGAGATTCCTGGAAAGGTACAACTTACCAAAACTGAATCAAGAAGATGGAAGAACTCTCCATAACCTGATAACAGCCAATGAAATACAAAATCTAATAAAAAACCTAACTACAAAGAAAAGTCCAGATCCTGGTGGATTCACAGATGAATCCTACACGAACTTTACAGAAGATATAATCCCAATACTCCTCAAACAGTTCAATGGAATTTAAAAAGAAATCATTTTCCAAAATTCATTCCTGGAGGGAAGTATTAATATTGATAGCAAAGCCAGTGAAATCTGCAACTAAAAGAGAGAGATACAGGCCAATCTCCCTCATGAACATAGATGCAAAAATCCTCAACAAAATCCTATCAAATAGAATACAGCAATTCATAAAGAATATTATACACTGTAAGTAGGATCACAAGTCTGCATCTTGTACAGCAATTAACCACTGAGAAGAATGTATGCAGTGTATTATTTGTTGAAACTGTACTTTCGATTTGATTTGAAACTGTCTCATT
>NW_004524894.1:1431698-1492144 GCF_000260255.1 Octodon degus | reverse complement strand
AAAAAAAAAAGAATATTATACACCACGACCAGGTAGGATTCCTCCCAGGGATGAAAGGATGGTTAAATATACATAAATCTCTACATGTAATGCACTGTATCAATAGAGTGAAAATCTAAAAATCACATGGTCATCTTAATTTATGTAGAAAATGCTTTTGACAAAGTCTGACACTCATCTATGTTCAAAGTCCTAAAGAAAATTGGAACAGATGGCCTCTACCTCAATCTGATAAAAGATATCTATGAAAACTAAACAGCTAACATAATTATAAATGGGGAAAAACTGAAATTTTTTACTTTTAGATCAAGTACAAGAAAAGGATGTCTTCTATCACCACTCCTATTCAACATAGTTCTGCAGTCCTTAGCTAGAGCCACTAGACAAGGGAGAGAAAAAAGGAATAAGAAAGGGTAAAGAAGAAGATAAGTAATCATTATTTGCAAATGACATGATAATATATTTGAAAGACCAAAAGCACTCCTCCAACGTGTTACTAGAATTAATACTCAAATTCAGTAGCATAACAGGATGCAATGTCAATACCCAAAAGTCAATAACACTCCTCTACACAGATAACAAACACACAGAGAGAAATTAGAAAAACAATACCTTTTACAACAGCACCATGGAAAATGAAATACTTAGGAATGAACCTACCTAAAGAAGGCAGATATCTATTCAATGAAAATTCCAGTACTCTGAAAAAAGAGACTGTAAAAGATTTCAGAAAATGGAAAAATATTACATGCTCCTGCTTAGGAAGAACCAACATTGTGAAGAGTGCCATATTCCCTAAATTGCCATAGAGATTTAATGCAATCATTATCAAAATTCCAACAACATACCATACAGATGTAGAGAAATCATTCCTAAAATTTATTTGGAACCAGAAAAGACCTAGAATAGCAAAGGCAATCCTGGGCAACAAAGATAAAGAAGGAAACACTACAATTCTGGACTAGAAATTATACTACAAATCTACTGTGATAAATCAGCATGGTATTGGCAAAAAACAGACCTGAGGATCAATGGAATAGATTAGAAGATGCAGAAGCATACTACAAACACACTCAACCACCTTATCTCTGTCAAACGGGCTAAACATGCTTACTGGAAGAAAGGTAGCCTCTTTAACAAATGGTGCTTGAAAAATTGGCTCTCTGCATGCTGAAAACTAAAACTTGACCCAGTTCTATCACCATGAACTAAACTAAAGTCAAAATGGATTAAAGATCTAAATATTAGAATAGAAACACTAAATATCCTGGAGAGAAAGTAGGAGGAACTCTGGAAGACATAGGGGTAGGCAAAAAATTAATGAACAAAAATCAAACTGGACAGGTAACACTGTAAGAATTAACAACTGGGACCTCTTCTTATTGAGCAATTTTTGAACATCCAAAAAAATTACAGAGTGGCCAGGGAGATGGCTCAGTGGAATAAGCACTACCCTGGAAAGTGCAAGGGCCTGAGTTCAATCCCTGGTTCCACAAAAAAAATTACAGAGTGAAAGACAACCTACAAATGTGGAAAAAAATATAACTAATAAGCACTCAGAGAAAGATCTTCTCTCTGGAATTCCTAAATAACTAAAAAACATTAGGGTCCCCAAATTTAAAGACCCAAATGAGAAATGAGCATCCAAATTGAACACACACTTCCCAGAGGAAGAAGTTCTAGAAGCTATTAAATATATGAAAAAATGTTCCTCATCACTAGCCATCCTTGAAATGCAAATTAAAACAACACTGAGATATCGTCTCACCCCAGAAAGAATGGCTATCATAAAGAAATCAACCAACAACAAACGTTGGAGAGGCAGTGAGGAAAAAGGAACCCTTCTCCACTGCTGGTGGGAATTTAGACTGGTGCAACCATTATGGAAATCAGTGTGGAGACTTCTTAAAAACTAGTACTGGAAATCCCATTCAAACCACCTATAACCCTACTGGGAATTTTCCCAGAAGAACTGAAAACATCATATAATAGGGATATATGTGCACCTATGTTTATTGTAGCACAGTTTGTCATAGTCAAATCTTGGAAGCAACCAAAATGCCTGCCACCTGAAGAATGGATGAAAATATGTGATATTTTTATACAATGGATTATTACTCAGCTATAAAGAATGATAAAATCTAAGCCTTCATATATAAGTGGATTTCCCTTGAAGATATACTCATAAGTGAATTAAACCTGACCCACATATGTAATTATAGTATAGTGCCCTTAGTGTAAGAACTCAAAAGAACAATTAAAAATTATAACACAATTAAAAAGAAAGCGAGAACTTAAGGATTGAACAATGAAGGAAGGGCAAGGAGAAAAGCTAGGAAAAATAGCAGGGGCAAAATCATGCATTCATATAAACAAGATGGTCAAAGCAATGATCCTGAGAATCTCCATTAGTTTTTTTTTTTTTTTTTTTTTTAACTGGGGATTGAACTCAGGTCCTTGCACTTGCCAGGCAAGCACTTATTCTACTGAGCTATCTCCCCTGACCCCTTCCATTAGGTTTTTGAAACTAGCAGTTAATTGGTAGAATTCTCACCCTGGCTAATTGTATATGCTGATACCTGTGAACTAAGCAACTACACTGAAGAGAGCAATGTGTAATAATAGATCCATGCTTGGAATCCCTGTCATTCTGGGCTTGTAAAAGCATACTGCTTCTAATATCATATCAATTACTGCCATACTGTCTCCCAAGTAAATGCTTCTTTAAAAAAACAAACAAAAACTAATGAATTAAAACAAGAGAGAAGAAAATATCTCATAGGACTGTCCTGCTACAATGTTGTATATGGTTAGATTTCTAACTTTCTGTGTAAAAATTTGTATTTATTTCTATTTTTTTACTATTTTTAAATTTATTTTCACATTCTGTGTGGATTTGAAGTTTAGCACATCAATGATTAAAGTAAAATACTTGTTCCATATTATGTCTAAGACATTTGATATTCAGACAGATACTGATGTTAAGCTCAACAGCCTATGTTTTAGAGTAGTAATATCAATAACCTTCTCTTCTGGAGGGTTAACAACTTAAGTTTGCAGACCAAAAAGTTAGTGAAAAACAAGGGTTACAAGGATAGCCAACATTTTGGCCCTAGCCCTTCAAGCTCAGTGAGGACTCAGAACATAAAAGAACCTGTACTATAACAACCTATAACTCAGTGCTGCCCCACAATTTCTGATCAAGGAGATTTTGGGGTGACAGAGGAGAGTGAACAAGGATGTAGAGTGTGACTAAATACAGTTACACTGAGAGAAATCACTCTCTCAGGCTTTCACAGAAAGCAAATTGGTGAAGCAATGGCCATGACTCATATACATGGCTGATACTGTCAAAAGATCTACAAACTATTGTATAGGGTTTCAGGGTAAATCCTGAGGGGATTTGACTGAACTTGTTAGATACAGAAGTTACATTTTTGTTATATGGGCCTTGCTTTATATTGGTCTTAACCTTCCATCAGAAAAGTAGAAAAACAAAGTATAAAAAGTAAAGCTATATTAATATGCTGAGCTGTAAAGGCTCAATTTAACAACTTCTAAGATTGCCATTTATGTAGATAACCCCCTACTGTTATCGACTACTGGACTATATTGGATTACTTTGCTGAATTCATGCACCTACATTATATTAATGGCAATAGAATACCCATCTCTGAGAAAATAAACAAAAAAAGGGGATATAAATGAAGGACCATTTTGTAGTGAAAAAAATATATATATATATTTGTATATACAAAATAGTATACATATACAGCTATTGTCTCCTGGTTTAGTGAGAAGAAAGTTTTGAATAGTATTTAGACAGTATATTATGTCTGCATCTTGTACTATGAATAACTACTACAAAAAGAACAATATGCAATGTATTAATATTTGTAACTGTCCTACTTACCTGTTTTGAAAATGTCTCATTTCTATTTCTTTCTTAATAAAATTAATATAAAAAGAAAGCAAAATGAGTGTCATTGTAAATTAGAGGTAAAATGGAAAAAGAAGCTATCACCAGTGACTTTGGAAATTCTATGACATCCTCACACCATCTGATAATTATTGATGTTCCTCCAACAGCACATAACTTTGATCCCATGGAAAATTTTATGTTAAAAATATTCAGTGTTGTATTTTAATGTGAATGAGACAACTGTGAGCAATTTCAGTCGAAATTAGTGTATTCTGGCTATTCTGCAGCTGAATGTGAAATTTGTCAAGAGATTTTCATGTACTTCATAATTCTTGTTTTTAAAATTAGCACAACCTGAATATTGAAACTGTGAAAAACATCTTTGTTCAACTTAAATAGACTTAATAACAAGAAATAGTTAAAGACTCGAGTATTTTGTGGTATACAAAGCAGCCTCACCTCATTAAAAACTGAGATCACTCCTTTTATTTTTCACTGGATGCTATGTGTTCCTGTTGACTACTTTTCTCTATGCATGCATTTCATTCCTTTATCCTCTGCAATTTGTCTTGCTTGCACTTGTACACATACCCAAATCTTCATACTTAATACAGTTTTTACAGCTACATGCAGAGACCAATTCTAAATTAATGACAAAATAAATAGATGAAGCTAGCTTAAAGTAAGAGTAATCTCTGCTCTGATCATCTCTGACCAGGGGTGTAGGGTCATATGATATATATATGGTTGCTTGCCAAGTCCTCTTTTGTTCTCAAATAAATCATTATAAATAGGACATAAAGTACAAAACCAGTCAATTATATCAGCCTATACATCAGTGTAAGTTACTATGTTCTTTCATACATGCACAATCTTAAAGCATGAAGTTATAACTAAATGGCAACACGTGGACTAGCCAACTATTGGATTTCCTTTTTGCTAAGTAATTTTTTCTCAATCTTTCCTCTGATTTCAACTTCATTATTCTGTAAATTGCAAACAATTCCAAAGATTTTCCTGTTCAAAGAGCAATACTATAGAAACTATTCTATGTATATAAACAACTGGAATTTATACATATTTATACTTATGAATCAAAACCAGGCTAAATTTAGGAAAACAGAATATTGCATATGTGTTTTTAATTCAAACAGCACAAAATCAAACAGGCCTCACTGAAGTTGATAATGTTCTTGGTTTGAATGGGCAAAGAGATTTTAATTGTTGTCTTGTTTATTAGAACATTTCTGACTTAAAGATACTATGCAATCACTAAGATTAGTAGGTTACCGAATTTTGAATCATTCCTAAATGTCTTAAAGCTCATATGCTTACATAAATATGTAATAATGTTTACCTTTTGAGACAGGTAGGAAAAAAATTTGAAAACTAGAAAAATGAAAGTACTCTGTTTCTCTTCAGATCATGTACATCTTTTACTTTTTGAAAAATAGAACTAAGTATTTCACATTTTTGAAATTTGGTAATAAATATGCATGCTAAATATTGAAATTTGAACAAAGAAGATTCAAAAGAATAAATTTTTTTAAGTTCTTCACTATAAAATATCATCATGTGTTAAACTTCCTTGATTTGCTTCTTTTGTGTCTCAAATAATTAACACAACCATAGGTACAACTCAAATCATGGCTAGAGGATATTTAAGAGGAAGTATCATCTAAAAGTTAGTAACTGGAAAACTTACGTCTGATTTTAGAGATGTTCCATTACCTTGAGCACTGGTATAGACAAATGAGTTACTCTCCAAAAATGCTTTGATACAGCAGAAGTTTGACAAGGAGAGTTTGTAAAGCATGGCATGACATGGTAACTATCTGCCATCGTACTTAATACTCAAAATCAAAGACTGACAGTATTTCCTTCTCCATTTAACCCTTAACAATTTAACATCCTATTCATAAGTATCTTAAGAAAAATATCTCCTAGAGGGCCAGCCAGATAGCTCAGCAGTTTAAATCAGAGGCAGGGACCTAGGTCCAATCCCCAGCCTGCCGCATTAGCCCTGCCCCCAGTGCAAGCTGATCCCTCAATTGAGACCTTGAGTGGTGGGGCGCACTTGTATTTCCAGCGCTTGGGAGGCTGAAATCAGGAATATCACTATGAGTCCCATCTATGTAGTGAGACCTTGTAGACCCTGTAAACTGTACTAAATACATAAAAGAAAGAAAAAAATATCTTCTGCTCAGGTTTAAAATAATGTTTTCCTTGTGAGTTATATTTTCATTTATTTTTTTGACACAGGGGATTGGGCACAGGGCCTTTACACTGTTATGTTCCTCAGCCTCTTTCTCTCATTCTCCTTAAGCCTGTAAATTGCCGAAGCAGGGTTGAAAATTGCAATCCTGCCTCACTTTAAGAGTTCTGGGATTACAGGAATTTGTCACCATACCTAGCTAATATTTATTTTTTTATTCCACCTTTATGATGATAGTTTCAAAGAAAATTAAGGGTAAGTCTTTAGTACTATCATCTTATACCTGAAATGTTTTATGTTGAACTCCATAAAACATGCTTGCCTGTATCTCATCTGTAGCATAATGTCTTCAAGTTACTTACAGGTACATACACATCCATGCAAAATTAGTATGTGCACATATGTGGGAATAAATATTTTTGATAGGATTTTGTTGATTAATTCTTCTGAAAAGTAAAAAATGAAGTATTCCAGTCTTGTCTTAGCTTGACAACATGATTTTCCAGTATTGGTTCCAAGCTTCTTTTGTGATCATTACTTCTATGAAGTAATTCAACTTGGAAATAATTGCTTGCCAAAACAGAGTTTCTCTGGTGAACTGCTCAACACAGCTTTAGTTTTACAAAGAACACCATTCTTTGTATGCTGTTAATCTTGGCTTAGAAACACCACAATTTATTCTTTCCATTTGAACAGTTCAGCTCCTGTTCTCCTAGTTATACTTTGCAATGCTTAGATTCACTTCTGGAATATAAATGCATGAATCACCTAGTTGGTGACTCTAAAAATAAATTTTCCGAGTACTGATATGGGAAATCTCTGCCCAAGGCAATATTTAGTAGTTGTGAGAAATGTGAGGACTTCCAATTGATTTATAAAGAAAATTCAAACATTTTATTACATGGAGTTTTTGTTAAACTTTTGAGATTAATTTGCTATAATAATGAAACAAAAATTGACATAGAATTTAAATTATTTAAATAAATTAATGCTTTTTGTGACAATATTTTAACAACTTATTCTAATTTTTATTTGCTCTTTCAATCTTATCTCACTTAATCTTTCACTTCTGAAAAGCTATTTGCAAAATGTCCTAATATGAAAAATGCAATGAATAATTTGGGTGTTGAATCCACATCATTTTTTTCCTATTTTTAAGTCAAATTGATTTAAAAATAACTGAAGTGAAATATCATTGAACTAACACAATAAAATGTTGGTTTAGTAAAACAGTCAGCTCATAGACTTTGTGGCCGTTATGGAAAAGGAAACTGAAGTTGCTTTCCTGTTTTATGTTCACAATGAAATATCTTAATGTAGTTTTCCCTTGTCAAATACTAGAAAAATTGTTTCTCCGTGTCTTCCAAATTCAGAAAAACTGGATCATAGATAATTACTTGGAAATACATGTTTATAAAGGTGATTTGCTCAGAATTATTGACAAAAATGAAAACATACTGAAAATATCATACATCAAATTAATGATGCTACTCCATCAAATTACAGAGTAAGACTATTGAAAAGAAAAAATTTGAAAAACTGAGAACATGTTAGAATCCACAACAAATATTCATAGCTGCAAAAGTTTGATAATAAATGCACTAAGGGCTAACAGGTAACTTACAATATTTTCTTCTAAAAAAGATTTTCTTCTTAGCACAAAAAACTGTATTCCTTAAAATTTGAAGGCTCATGAGACAAGTTTTGATATTTTATAATCCTACTGATTTTGTCAATGTAAGAAAGTTGGCACAATCATATATGCCTACATTAATATTTTCGGGAAGATTCTGGTGTATATATATAGGTGAATTCTATGGCATATCTAATTTAAATTGTTCACTGCACATTTATGCACAAGGGACAAGGACAAACTTTGATTTAATATTTGCATTTTCACACAGGAATACACACATCGGCATGTGCACAAGAACTTGCACTGAATAGAATATTTCTTTAATTAAAAGAGAATGGAGGCAAGCATGTTTTATATGCTCTAAAAATGAAAACTGCATAGAAACCAACTTAGTACAGTATATCATTCTTTTGTTACTATTTGTAATTGTGTGATTGTACAGTGAGAAGATAGCTTACACTAAATGTCCTTTATGCGTGCTGTAAAATAGTTAAAAAGCATTTGATGATATTCCTTTTATCATTGATTGCTCATATAACTGAACAGAAAGGATCTGAGACTGAAGTAAAAATTAGATTTGGGGGTCCTGGGATATAGCATAGTGGTAGAATGCTTGTGTGGCATGTACAAGGCCTTGAGTTTAATCTGTAGCACCATAAGAAAAAATTTATGAAAAACATGTAATAATAAGCTGTGCTTTCTACCTCATATATTTTGAAGGAGAATGTCAACTGAAGATGTGTAACAGAGAAGTCTTGGCTGAAGGGCTTATATAGTAGAAAAGACACAAAGACAAACTACATCAGTTAATCCACTTTTATTTTTATTTTTTCCACATAGATAACTTCAAGTCAACTACAAAAATCATGAAATGAAGAACTGATCATGGAACTGCAAAGTCAAAATCATGGGAGTGATAAACACGCTTCCCCCAGATGATTGTTATAAAAAGTAACCAGGATACCATAAATTCATATTTAAGTAATAAACATGTCATATAGTCAAAAATAATAAATATAGAATAGCAATAGAGAAATTAATAGCATAAACAGCATGAAGCATATTTTATTTTTAAGACAGATGAAATTTCTAGGCACAGTTTTAGGCATTAAAGAGGACACAGAGGCATAGGTTAGTATGCACTGCTCTGTACAAAAATACAGTCTGAATAAATTACATTGCTAGCCATACAGTTAAACATCACTTACCAATCGGTTCATTGCATTTTTTAATAATATACAGGTACATGCTAATCCATATATATCATTTATATTTCAAACACATAGGTGTCTCTATATTTATGTCTTTAAAATTTACATGTTGAACTTACAAAAAGCTAAATACTTGTGCAAGAAATCTGAATAACTAGCCCTGCTGAGTACTTTTCTGCCATATATGTATATATATATATTCTCTCTAAAATAAACAAGGAGTTGTGGTTAACAGTTTACAGAAAAAATGTAACAAACTCAAAACTGCAAAAACATGTTAATGTAGGTAAAACTTCACTTGTGTTTATTCTGAAAGACAAAAATAATATTTTTGATGAGCAATAAGTTTCCTGTTGTACTGAGCTTTGTTAGTAATGAAACACTTCCAATTATTAATGATGGTAGAAATGTAACATAGGGCTGGTTCTTCACTGGGGAAAGATATAGAAGAAATCTTCTCAGTAAACTGCAAATATATGTGCCTCAATATATAGTGTTTTCTGTCATTACCTAGCTTGTCATATTGACAGGAAATGAAAACTTGACACAATTATGATATTAGTTCTAATAGCACATCACATCCTCTACTACTATGTCCAAGAAAAGTGCCTAATTGACAACATCACCAAAGTACTGTTCTTTAACTATATAGAAATAAAGAGATCTTCTCACAACAGTGTTTGGTAACCAAAATTCAAATATTTTATTTCTTCTGCTGTTCTTAAAATATGCAATTAACTTCAATTCTGCCCTACATTTTACTAGTCCCTAAGAAGATTGCTTCTAAACATTCTATAATAATAGTATCTTTCTGGAAAAATTCCACTCAAAGTTTCTTATGATTCTTTATAGAATCATATGCTTTTATAAAGTATTCTCTCTAGCATACACATTTGTCTAAAATTACTAAAATAAGAATAAACCTGGTACTTCACATTTATTTTTTGATTCTGTATAAAATTCATCATATAAGTGGATTTTTTGGCATTTGAATAATAAAATAGTTTCACTGGGTGGGGGCTGTTGTTTTTGGCAACTATTTTTAAGACAAGTTAAAAGCAGAACTCTGGGAGGTGAAGCAAATTACTAAATATTCTTGATATGATCTTGCTTGCAATGGATTTGCAATATAATAATAAATGGAAATGTTTTAAGTTTTTTTTGCCAATGCTTCTTTCTGCAAGAGGGTCAAACCATAATAACATTGTTTTAGTGACACTGTTAACAAAAATAATTATTTATAACTTTTATATTAGAATTGTATATTTCTATAAAAATAGGTTTATAATTAAACTATTCAAATTTGTATATTAAACAGAAATAATGTGCTTGCAGTATGAGATTAGCTGCAAACTTATTCATATTATTGATATTTTCTGCCATTGGAATAGTAAGTAAATAATTCCCATAACATAAATTCATCATAATTGTGAATACAAATCAGCCCATCAGTTAATTCCAGAGGACCAGGTGATAACCAAATGAATTCTATTCCTCTACCAAGACATTGAGACATTTATATGAATCTATCACTATCTTTTTAAATGCAGACATTTGAAATACTTGAAGAAATAGCAGCCCTGTACTTTAAAGAATTTTACACAAAGTTATCAACCTAACTGCTGCTTTCATTTGAACTACAGTGCTTAGGGAAGAATCATTCATTTTCACATTAACACCATTTCAATTTTTCTTAGTAGACAATACTATTAATACTTTCCACTGAAACAGTAGAGAACATAGAGCAAATGCTTTAAGGTATATGTACTTTTATATGGTAAATGTATATGAAAACCAATCTAAGTTTCTAAATGAGTACAAGGTTAGTGTTCAAACCACTTCACCAGAGCAAATATTAACTTTATGTGTAATTGGTAAATGCATGTGCAGGGTTAGGGAAAAACTTATTAGCATTTATACTAATGGTTCAACTTCTATAAAAATATTTAAGTTTGTTACATATGCACAGTTGTTTGCTGCAATATTTTGTAAATGATTTAAAGGGTAAAAATGCAACTCATGCATATTTCTTTCTGATTGCCCTAGGAAAAGCAGAGACCCTCAATTTTCTCTTGTTCTTGAAAAGTTTGAGGCACAGTTTCTAACCATGTAAGAAGAGCACATGTCTCCAAGTCTTGACTTCCTTTCAAAGGAGATACTGATTGCCAAAGCCTAGCCTCCAATTAAAAAAATATTCTTGAAAGTGGAATGTGTATCCTTAACCAATTATATTCACAATAACTATAAGATACTGAAAAGCAGTTCACTTTTCAAGAGCTCACTCACTCAATTACCAACAACCAGTATAGTCATTGGGTGGGATAAGCAAATGATGTAGGATTTAGCAGTGGACTCCTTATCATAGCAAGGGAATTTCTAAATGTTGCTTATACTAGTCAATTCCCTGCAGGCAATATGAGATTCAGGAAATTCTCATTCCAACTAGTTTCTTACAATAGTTGCTGTCACACAGACTCTTCACTTGTCAAGAAAAATGACATGAACATATTGGAAGTTTGCAGCATTTGCCTATGTCTAATCAGCTCTCTTAATTTGTGTAGGTCTCTAAAATGGATGAAAAGGCTGGTTATGATATTGACAGCCAAAAGGCAAAAAGATATTAAATCAAATGAGCAAACAACTTAATGCTCCACAAGTGTTTTAGAAAAAAGTTAGAAAAGATGCAGGTGTAATTCTTTTGTTGGATGGTTGCTTTTTCTTTTTCTCTTTTTTTTCTAAATATGAGACTTGGTTTCAGTAGTAGTCTTCATAGTTCTTAGGGTTCAGGCAATAAAGGATGGCACCCCCAAATGAAAATATAGTTGCACCCCAGGCCAGGCCATAACCCCAGTTGAATTCGTGATAAATTTTCAAGCTCACAGTTTCAATGAACTTGATTGGGTAAAGGACAAGGCTGCAAACCTGTAAAACAACTAAAAAAAAAATCAAAATTAGAAAATGTTGCATATATATATATATATATATATATAACTTTTGAATCAAAGACCCAACAAATTTAAGTACTATTAATTTTAGAAAATATACTTTGAAATGTTAACAATATTCTATTTAAACACTTCTTTCTAATGTACTAATAATTATCCTAGTAATAATTAGCAATAATTAATAATGTGATCAGTATTTGATCAAATAATTAGTATACTTTAAAGATAGCAAGTAGTAATTCTCAACTTATAAACAAATGTACAACTATCACTATAACAAATAGTATTAGTTAAGCTAAATTGTTCTACTACACAAAGCCTTAAACAGATCTCTACAGTGATGTTAATGCCAATTTAAATCCCTGTTCTTTATGTGCCACAGGAACTGGGGAATTCAAATTCCTTTCTACTGCTTAAACTGGTTAGTAAGGGATTGAGGATGTGATCTTGTTGTCATTATTGCTTCCCAACCATTTAACTCAACCATATAAGCAAAAAGTGTTGCTATTGTTTTGACCTGGATATGATTAAATCCAGGTCCTTTTGAAGACTAGATAAACATTCTACCACTGAACTGCAACCCAGACCACATGAAATTGCACTGTGATATTTTTGGTTCTATTACTCTGACTCAAAATTACTGTCATTATTTCCCCTTCTTTCAGTCCAGGCCTTTCAACTCAAAATAAAGGCCCTGGAAATCAGTGTGGAAATTTCTCAAAGAATTACAACCAAAAGTTCCATTTGACCCAGTGCTTTTCCCTTCTAGGTATCTATCCAAGAGTTTTGGGCCAGGTATATAGCTCAGTGGCATAGCGCCTTCCAGGCAAGCACAAGGCCCTGAGTTCAATTCTTGATATACATAAAAAGCAAGACATCATATAACAGTTATTGATGCATACCTATACTTATAGCAGCATTATTCATAATAACTAAATGTTAGAAATAGCCTACATGTCCATGTAATGATGAATGTATAAAGTGTGGTATTTATACACAATGGAGTACTACTGTACCATAAAAATGATAAACAAGTTATTTGCCAAAACTAATTACATAGTTTCAGTTAGATGCAAAAGAAAGTGTTTACATATCTATTTTCCACCTTTCAAAAATAATTAACTCTAATGAAGGCATTGGAAATAATGGCAGTGAAAAAACTAGGGTACTAAAAAAAAGCATAGAATACAGTTCTCAGTTTACAGTTAGATCTTGGTTCAGTCAGGACTAAATGAGAAAAGCAATGAGTCATGTTTAATGAAACAAAACAATTAATTAGGAAGGAAAGGAAAGGAAAGAAGGTTTTTTAAAATTATCTAAAATAAGAATGATATACACACTGTGGATATTTTTGCATGGGGACACTGGATTACACAAGAAATGATGTCACTTGTTAAATCTATAACTTCCTATTGGATCTATGATTATATATAGTGTTTCTAATAAAATAAAACTTTTATTTTATCTAAATCAATTGGAGTAACTTTTGGGCTGGATCTGCCTCTTACGCTACAATTCTTTAACCATCAAAAACTAAATAAAGTTGTCAGTAAATTTGTAAATCTGGCATGCTGCTTGCCTTTACATCAAAATGTGTTACTGGAACATAGCCATGCTTATCATTTATGTATTGTGCACATTACAATAGCAGAGCTAAGCAGTGGCAATACAAAGCAAAAATTATTATTATTATTATTATTATTATTATTTTTTTTTTTTTTTTGAGGAAGCAGTGATTGAACTCAGACCTTTGCGCTTACCAGGGAAGTGCTTATTCCACTGAGCCATCTCCCCGGCCCCAAAAAATTATTTTTTGAGCTTCATACAAAAGTAAACAACCAAACTTTAATATTTTTCATTACAATGATTGTTTAGTTCATCTTAAAAATACTGTAAATTACTGAAGCTCAAGAAAATTGTGAATAACTAAGAACAAAAGAACAAATTGTGACATAGTTAAAACACACATCTATAGTTTTGATATAATTTATTAAACTTTTTAAAAAGAACAGTAGGATAGATGGTGACTGGAACTTCATGTTTTAATTAAGATCTGTGGTCATTGATTCTGTGCATCTATAAATGATCATATTTTTAGCATAAAACTGATAAGAAATGGCAAATTCATGAGGGCATGATTCCTCAAGATTGTTATTTTCTAGAAGAATCTGACAATGGAACAAAGGATCTATCTGGAACCAAATAAAAGAATTCCAAATATCTTTTTCATATAGCTCAAAATTTTCCTGGGCCTGCATCTGCCTACCATACTTCCATATGAGTTCTGACAGAGGATAGATAAATAGGCTCACATCAGAAGAAAATCCCACGACATCCAAAATAGAAATCCCACAACTTTTAGCTTAGAAGTCTTAGTACAATTTTGAGATCATTGTTAGGACTTAACTGAGGGATTATGATAAAACCCACATTTCATGTGTTTCTAGCCACTAAGTAATAACCATTGTGTACAAAAAAATTCTAAAATTTCCAGGCATGCTTAAAAAGCAAAAGGTATTTTCATTGGGTTTCTATATTCTGGTTGCTAGTCAAATCATGGATGATCCTTTTAGGATATGATTGAAGAAGGAAAGTTAGATATAGTAACTCATTTACTCATTCAACATATAAATCCAGTGTTTCCATGAATAGTTCGAGGTTTCTAAAGTATATAATTTAAGACATCATTGCTAACAAAAGGAACGACAAGCAGTGTATTAGTAAATAAATGCTGAATATAATGTTAGTTACTACTAACAGCCATAGAAATCTAAGAAAGAAGGACCAGAGGGATAAAGGCTGCTCTTTTAGATCAATAAAGAAAGAGATTCTTCTAGAGAAAAGACATTTGAGCACAGACCTAAATCCAGAATGAAATGCAGGACCAGTAAGCAGTCCAGCTGGAGAACATAGGTGGTGCCCAGCTCCTGACCCAGACACCTGGTACACTGTAGATCAGGAAAGATGCTATGGTTGCAGAAAGTGGAGAGGAAAAGTAAAGCCATAGAGTGTCCAGTAGAGACTGCTCACACACAGCTTTGGGAACTGTAACTAGGAGTCTTGATTTTATTCTAAGGGCGATAAGCAGTTGCTAGAGGATTTTGAGCATAGAAATAATTTGAAATAAGCAGTCTAAATTACATTCTAAAAGAATTACATTGCTTATTTGTGAACTGGCCAGTCGCTGAAGTAAGGTATTTACCTAGGCTGCATTTAATATTCATTTCAATGTGTTTTGTGTAGCAAATATTTGGCTGCCCAGGTATAACTTAATGACATAATTTCCTTACAGTGCAAAAACAACTCTGCCAGGGTCTGGTGGCATATTCTCTTGAAGAGCTTTCTTGTGTCTTTATTGTATTTGTGATAGAAAAAAATTACCCTAAAATGCTTAATACCTCTGAATTTTTACTCTCCAGAATCAAAAAGAAAAATTCATGTAATAGAAAAACTGAAAAAAATAAAAACTTGCTTGGTAAATAATTTTCCCAATTTAATAGTGTACACAGACTTAGGTATAAAAGTATTTAAGGGCCGGCCGAACAGCTCAGCGGATTAAAGCATCTGCTTAGGTAGATGCAGTGATCAGAAGTTTGCTTCCAAGCCTGCCATGCAGGCCCCATGCCCAGGGGCTGCTGAGATGGTGATTGAGACTGGGCGTGGTGGTATGTGCCTGTAATGCCAGCTCTTGGGAAGCTGAACACAGGCGGATCACTATGAGTCTGATCTACTCAATGAGACTATGTAGACCCTTAAAAAAAAAAAAAAAGTATTTCTTCGCCCTTCATAAATTCTGCAAAGAGGAGGGGAACTAGAGGTTAAATGTCAAGAAAATGCCATCATATTATATTTCTATTTTACTATCAATCAATGAAATACAATGGAAACTGGCAGTGCTAGTTCTTATGCTATTAGACATGCATAAGTAAAGTTATGGTGCATTTCAGAATTTGAAAATACATGGGAGTTCATTTCATGGTCCTCACATTTTTCAAAAACAGGCAAACATAATTAAGAAATCTATGGATAGAAGCATGATAGGAACTTAAAAGATATTAACTCTTATTTATTTGTCTATGTTAAGGGGAATTTTTTCATATTAAATTATTGAAAACATTCAATATTGCAATATTCAATACTTTTCATAAGAAAATATTTTAACATTTCAACAAATATTTATTGGGAGTCAGTTGTGTTTTACAAGAGGATAGATGGTGGTAAAGTTCCACAGATAATTATAAATCCATATTTGTTCAACAGCAAAAGTAAACACATTTCTTTATAATCAATTCAAAATACATTTATCGAAATTCAATGATATATCAAAAACTAATCCTTCTTAAAGAAAGAAAGGTAGTTGCAGAAAAAAACAATGTCTGTGTTGGTTTTTGAAAAATGGTTAGAAGAGAAAGACGGAAAGATCTTTAAGAATAGCCAGCAATTTATATAGAGATTGGAGGTATGAGGGTATCCTTATAGGAAACTAACATGGGTGGAATGAAGGGTAAATGCATAGAGATGTTTGACTAAGACTATAAAATACTTTTATGTGTCATAAAATATTAGAATTTTTTGTTTCTCTACAGACAACTGAGATGCTCTTCTAAGAGTAGATGCTACTGTTGTCTATTCATAAAAACTCATAACCACTTCAGCACATGATAACCTGACTTGTCATTGTTTCTAAAGGATTTTGTTCCCTGAGTTTCTCTGGCCACTCAAACTACTATATCTGTCTTTGGAGCAGACCAAAAGTTCTGGAATATTTACAGTGCTGTCCCTCAGTCACAATCAGTGACCCTTATCAATGAATGATTCCTAATAGTGGTGTTTTAAACACTTCAGTCATCTAGTCCTTCAAATGAGGTAACTTTGTAGTATGTGTTCCAGACTTTTCCCAGAGTTTCTCCAGGAAAACAAAATTCCAGCTCTTTCTATTTTCTAGTCCAAAAGTCCCCTTCATTGACTGCCTTTGCAACCCTATTTCATGCTTTGCGTCTCCTACCAAACCCCTTCTTTTACCTCCCAATTAAATTATCTATATTTAGTTATTTGCCTCAGGAATTGTTTCTGTGAAAACGAAGTGTTAAATAACAAGATCAAATTTGTATTTCACTAACAAACCTCATATGTTTGTGTGTAACACAGACCACATGGGGAAGAGTATAGAAAAGCACAGGTGCTTGGAGATCAGTTAGTGTCAGGGTTTCCGTGTACTGTGATGACTTAAGATTTTGCAGGTGAAAAAGAAAGACAATGTAAAGAAAAACTGTAAGAAAGTAATACATAACTAGACCCTAGGAAAAGGAAATGAAAAAGGTCACATAGACATATTAAGTCAGATATTATTACCATAGAAAAATAAAACAAAGGGAGGCCAAATTTGGGAGCTGACTTACAACTTGAGGAATAGGTATAGGCTCAACTGAGATAAAGGTGATATACAAAAAGAAAGGACTGGCTGATGAGATAACTGACAGGCTTTATTAGCCAAGATTTATATAAAGGAAATACAGAATTCCCATAAAGAAAATAATTAAGAAAATAAAAACACTTGATCATAAATAATTAATAATGAAGCCAACAACTTTTTATAATTATTAAAAGTAGTAGTATGAACTTAATTAGTGGGCAATGATACTGTAAATTATACCAGTCAAACTATATTTTAATATTTGTATTTGGGGAATAATATGAAATCTACGAATCTGTGAGTAGAGCTCTTCACTTAAAGTTTGAAATCTAAGACAGACACCATTCTTTTTTCTCCCAAAATCTAGACTCCAAATGGCTCTGGCCATCTCACAGGATGGTAACAATGTGTGCAAAATACAAGCCTTTCATATAACAAAATTAAGAACTTGAAATACATTGGAGGCACTTAAAAAAATCACTATTCCACCTACATACCTATAGGAGGATTTCACAGGTATAACAAAATGGAATGATCTTTGTCAATGCTATATAATAAAGGAAGACTATGTTAATAAAATTTAAATTAGAAAACTTATAATTTTCTGTAATTTACATTAAAGGCCTTGGGAGAAGAAATGAAAAACTCATCCTATATGCCTGCAGAGTATTAAAAGTTCTGCCGCCAATTCAAAACTAGACAGTAAAAGAAGAAAAACAAGAAGGAAAAAATCCATCTAATTTCACCAAGTCCTTAGTGAAGAGAATAGAGAGCCATTTATCAGAATCACATCACATCTTATTTGTCACTGCCAGTGACACAAAAAGAAATGTGCTGTAGAAAATTACACTGGAGACATACAGTTTTCATTGTATACTATGACTCAGTCATGCTCCACTGATCAGTTTGTGGATTTTATGATGTCAAAGATGTTGATTTCCTTCAGGTGTTGGCTCCTGAGATGGAGCACTGAGTTACAGGATGTATTCTTACTGTAGTACACAGTTGGTAGGTGAATTCAAAATCAAAGCTGACACTTCTCTGGTTTTTCCACATGTTATATACACCCAAGGAAAGATGACTTATGAATGTTCACTCAGACTTTCAAGTCAACTAGTTGATCCAATTTGAATCATAGCTACCAGAAGTATTAGTTGGAAAATGCTGGGAAATTACTTAACCTATCTGAGCCTCTTTTCTTTTCTTTTGTTTTCTTCTCTCTCTCTCTCTTTCTTTCTTTCTTTCTTTCTTTCTTTTTTTTCTTTTCTTTTCTTTTTCTTTTCTTTTTTTTTTTTTCCGTACCGGGAATTGGACTGAGGACCTAGAGCTTGCCAGGAAAGCGTTTATTCTACTGAGCTATCTTCCCAGCCCTTGAGCCTGTTTTCTTCATTGAGACAGTAATTTTAAGATTGTTTTACCAGAAATAGTTTATGCTTCAGTGTCCCACACTGTGGCATATGGTAGGTGCTAAATTATTATTGTTTTATTTTTATTATAGATGAAGTTTGATTCTGAGATCTTAACTTCCAGGACTGGTGAGTAAAAGAGATGTAAAAAAATGGGACAATGGGTTATATGGTTTGTAACGATGGTTGAGCTCTTAGCTCTGCTAGCAGTGTTAAAGCAGTTAACAAGCCCAACCCAAATAAAACATTTCAAACAAAAGGGAATACAAAGTCTTCAAATTCTCTCTAGCTGTCTTCATGTATTTAGTCTTCAGTTTTTGTTAAAACCCTTAGAAATTCTTATCTAATATCTTCATTAGTGTGTACTTGCATGGCAGCGGTGCCTGAAATTTGTTACATAAATAAATAAAATATTAAAAATTAAAAAAAAACCTTTTTGATAACCATTATTTTAACTGTTTTGATCCTAGCTATGTGCTTATGTAAAACATGCTGATTCAAAAGGTCTGAAAAGAGAAATGATTTTTAAAAGAGGAATAATAATTGTTTACATGGTTGTTATTCCCCACCAAATTGTAAAACACTTGCTTTATTCATCTTTCCCTCATTCATTCAAAAACTATTTATTGAATGCCTATGAGTATCTAGTGCAGTACATGGTACTGAATTAAGCAACTACAAAGGTCTGGATAGAGATGTTTCCAAGCAGTAGTGCTGCCTGATTTGAATTTATGTGCTGCATGTCTCAGCAGAAGAAACAAAAGAACATTTCTTTGTTAAGATAAATATTCTTGGGGGACAACCTACTTGGGCCCCCCTTCTGTTATTCTCTTGGACAGAAGCTTTCTTTCCCTCAATAAATATATTCTGCTAATAAAAAATATTCTCTATGCATGTAAGCACCAATGTATCAACTATTGACACAAAATTAATATTATCTTACAAAAATATCTTGAGAACACAAGAGAAATGTTAACTTTTTTTTTTTTTTTTTGTACCATGGATTGAACTCAGGACCTTGCACTTGCCAGGCAAGCATTTATTCTACTGAGCTATCTCCCCAGTCCCATACAAACATTTTCAAGTAAAACAATATATAAGTAAAAGGTAAGAATTAGCCCCAAATATGCATTTAAAAAAGATCACTAAGCTGAACTAAAGGTGAGACAAACCAACTGTTTGGATAGGTACTAAGAGCTAAGCAAAACAAAGAATAAATAGCTAGTATGATTCCAATAGTACTATTTTCCAACTTTTCTATTAGTAAGTTCAAATCAATAAGAAATTATTGTGTGTGATTAATATCATTTCCAAGAATCAAATATAGGCAACTGTTTCATGACTGTTACAAATGGGAGAAATTTTTTTCATAACATGTTATAAATAACAGTGAATTTTCTATCTTGCTTAAAAAAGACACTAAACTAAAAAAAAATTCATGATAACAGTATCAAATGAGAATGAATAAAATTAAATCTCAGCCCATGTACATTTTTAAAATGCAGCAGCATAATGTTGATTTTAGGTCTCATTTGGTACAACAATATATCAATTTTTCTTCAGTGATTTCAGTAATCTATTATTTACCAATGTATGTTGCATCCAAAGCTAAATCAAAACCTTATTTTTTTTTTACGCTGGCCAAATTGATTACTTTTAATTTATGCTCATTTAAAGTGCATTTTCTATTGTAACTCATACCTAATTTCACAAATTTTTCTACACTTGGAAAAATACAGATTTTTAGGGGCTGGGGAGATGGCTCAGTGGAATAAGCGCTTCTCTGGCAAGCGCAAGGGCCTGAGTTCAATCCCCGGTTCCACAAAAAAACAAAAAACAAATTTTTAAAGGAAAAGTAGAAACTTCCAGTTTCCAAGCATGTTTATAATAGATAGTATCAACAATGAATTTATAGATTCCACATTTACCATTATTCAGTAAAGTCTAAATGGAATAGAAACTAGATATGCACAATAAAGTTAAGTATTTATAATTAATGATTAAATATCTCTAATACCACTCTAAATGAAAATTGTCTAGGTATTCTAATAATTACTTGAAGCTGGACTTCAATTTTAAAGGCTCATACATCATTCGGAATAATTTATGAAGAAATACTATTACAACATATTATCTAATTATGACATTAATAAATACTAGCTGCAATGAACTTATACTGCAATTGAAATATCTAAATTATCTCGTTCCAAAATGGAAAAATAGATGCCATAAATCACTCAACAAAGAATAAACTACAGAATTAATGATGAATCTTTAGAGGACACTTCATGTTACACTAAGTCATTCAGAACAGAGACTTTTATTACACCTGAGAGTAATAAAATAATGATAATGTGGTCACTTTGTAAGCCTTCAAAGTATTTTCTGTAATCATGCACCCTAACTTATTTGAAAGTATTGGTGAAAGTAACTGACTAAAATAATTTAGTCGGTTTTATAAGCATCTTAAGACAAAATTTAGTTCACAATAAGCACTCAAGTAATAGTTGAATGAATGTTCCAGGAAGTGAATAATGAATAAATCACTAGTTTAAGACAGTTTAAGATTTACTCATCTCCTAACCTCTGCCAATAACCACTATATGATCTTGAACAAGTCATTCAAATCTGAATTAGATGTACTTCTGGATTCCTTAAGTACTTCGGAACTTTGTTTTTATGACACCTATGTTCTGACCAGTCTTCATGGGTAGAAGTAGCTGAACATAAACAGCAGGGGGCAGCAGAATGCTTTGGATTTCATATTTTTATTTCAAACTATCCCTTAAATCCTAAGAAATTTCATCTATTTCAACCTGCAAAAAGCTTTTAAAAATCCATCTAACAGCCTAGATAGCTCTGTCAGTGTCTTTATTATTGACAGTCACAGGGTCTTATTTTGCAGCTTTCAAGTCAGATATGACTGACAGTAAATTAAAGGCACCCCAAGAATATTTCAATTTAAATAGAAAAGAATAATATATTCAAGGATACTTTTACAAATTAAAATTAAAACTCATGTCAGGTAATGTACCGGGCCTTTCATCCACCAGCTTTTTTTTTTCTACATAGCTCTTTGTGTTCTAGTTTAGCCTGGTTGATACTTCGGTTCAAGCTATGCTTCACTGAATGATAGTTGTTACATTAATAAATGTACAACTGACCTGAAACAATTAACTTGTCTGATGGTTTGGCATACATGTCATGATTTTTCAGCATAACTTTCTTTATTTTCAAAGAGATATATGCCCTTAAGGGTAGACGTTTTGGAATTTTTTCCAGTTTCATGTCAGAGAAAATGATGTTGCCTTGAGATCACCAAAGGGGCAGTAGAAAGGGGGAAAAATAACCCATAAAAAGTCCATGGGTAAATACACCTGCTGCAATTCCTAAGGTGATAAGCCTGTGAAGAACTGTTATTTATTATAAATAAAAATAATTTAAAAAATAGAAAAGAACTATTATTTATTCACATTTTGAGTAGAAATCTGGAAGTTGCCACTGAGTTCTATGAAATGCTTAACAGTTTGAAAGCTGATATTATGAAAGAAACTTCAACTAACTTATCTTAAAATATAAGAAATGCCTCTCAATTTTTATGTAATGTACTAAACACATACTACCTCTGCATGAGGAGGGAAGATGGGGCAAAGTGTCATGAAACTTTAATATTGATTTGAAATTAATGAATATATTTACCTGCTGCAAAAAGCATTACAGCAACAGGTCTGTAGAAGCGCCTTCGAGATCCCACGCAGATAGAAATCAAACCCACCAGGAATGCAATGAGAATGATGGCTGCACCACCCAAGAGTAAGGCCAGAGTAGCAATCTGCCAATCTAGAAAGAAAAAAACAAAAGCATTGCTTTTGAGCAGTAAATCCTCAAAGAATCAACAGAACTATGCTGGCAGCTTTTACCTTGCTACAGCTCAGTAGATGTGATTTGAATGCATGCTAAACACCCTTTGAGGAATGAAGTTTTGCAACAAGAATTAATATTAATGTTCTTATTCAGAAATGGCTCCTATGTTAAACTCAGCAGAGTTTTGAGACAAGGAGGCTCACCATGCTTTTCTTCCAAGCAGTCTATTAAGCATTCATGCCAAATCAAGTGTCCCCCTTTGTGTCCTATTTTCAATATTGTTATGATTTAAATTTTTCTGGAACTATAAAATTCACAAATCTTAAATAGAGAAAAGAACAAATATGAATTTATATATGAGTATTATATAAAATTAGTATGTAATTTATATATATATATTATGAATTTACACATCAATGTAATCACAATTTGAATTAAGATTTCAGATATAGTTCCATCAACAGAAACCTCCTTTGTGCCCCTTCTGATCAATAACTACTCACTCACATGAGCTACTAGTAACACATAACCACTACTATAGATTAGTTTAGTTTTGCCTCTTCAAAAACAATATGAACTAGTTTCTGACTTTTAAGTCTCTGAAATCCATCCTTGTTGCTATGTGTGGCAGTACATAGTAGACTCATTTTATTTCTGTTCTTTCTTGGAAAGCATTCCTTCACCTCATGAAAATTCTCCCAGTTTTGATTTTTCTTCCCTCCACTACAAAAACAATCCTCTAGCCAATTAGTGTCAGAGGGATTTGTTGTTGCTCATTTTTTCTTCCTCGCTTTCATTTTGTTACCATTTCACTGCTATATTTGCAATCACAAGAATTGTTTCTGACATTAAGTATTCACAGAGAGCCAAAATGTATTCTACATGGCTGTTCACCCTCTTCAATTATATAAAAAAAGTAAGCCTATATTGACCATTTGCTATGTGGAAGTCTCTGTACATGGGACATGCCAAAACTGTATCACACACAGTAAAAAGGAAACTTCAATGAACTCAGTTGATTTTTCTATACAATAAAGATGTGATCATAATATGATAGAAAACTAGCCTAATCTTGATCATTTCTTTAGCTCTTTTTCTTTCCTCTTTCCCCCAGGTCACTTTTCTCATCTTCAATTTATTTTGGTTTTTAAAATTATATTTTCAGTTTCTCATATAATAGAAACCATGCAATATTTTACCCTTTTTTGCCTCATATATTTCAGTTAACATTACAGCTTCAAAATCCACACATTTTCCTACAAATGACTGAAACTTATCCTCCTTTATGGCTGAGTTACGTGTGTGTGTGTGTGTGTGTGTGTGTGTGTGTGTGTGTGTGGTATGTGTAATATATTCTTATCCATTCATCATCTAGTCAGCTTCCATAATTGATCTATTGTGAATTGCACTGCTATAGCCATGGACCTGCATGTATCACTGTAGTATAATAACTTTAACTCTTTTGGGAAGAGATCCAGGAGATGTACAGCTGGGTCAAATTGGAATTTCTAGCTTGAGTTTTCTCAGGAATCTCCATGCTCATTACCATGGGGGCAGTAGTAGTTAACACTTCCATCAGAAATGTAGAAGAACCCCACATCATTACTATCATTAAATTGCAGTCTATTGTATCCAAAGTTCAGGATTCATGATATTTTGATGCTTCCCTCAAAAGTTATCCCTCTTGAAAGCTTCCAAACTAATTTTTGCTGCAGTTAGATAAAGAATTATCAAAAAAAACCTTCAAGATTTTCTTTATTTATGTATACTTGAATACTACTGCCTTGTACCCTTTCCCACTTCCTCTCTTCCTGAGAAATTCGGCTTGATTCATGGGCACTCAACTAGAAACTGCATAGCAATCAGGAAACAAATAAATAAGGGGAAAATAGAACAAATTTACACTTCTTAAAATATAAAGATGAAACACAAGACAGTAGAGAGCATTTTTATGCCATCTATTTGTATCAAAGCTATATAACTTCAAACAAAAGTATAACTGGCTTTCAAGTAGAAGTTAAAATTATAGTTATACTATGGTTTTTATTCCTTATCAGCATGTAGTTTTGAATTAAAAAGTCAACAAAATAATTCTTACACTTGGAAGTCTCTAAATTTCTTTGGAAAAGTTTATACATACCATATTATTTAACATGATGGAAATCCTTTTGGAAACTTGTGTGTAAGTTGACATTTCTGAATAAAAATACATCAAGGCTTAAATATATCAAAGTGATTAAGTTCAAAGGAAAGAATAAAATCAATCTATAAGTGAAAATCTTAGAGATCCTGATTAAAAGAGCCTGTGCTGGATACTTTCTGATTGGACCATTACTTTTATGAAATGATTATTACTGTTTGACAACTTTGCCAAACTGTCTTCCATAAATAAGAATTTTTAAGTATTGACTATTTGAATCAAGATAAAACTAAATATAATAATGCTTGTAGCATTGTGTTACTCATATAAAAATATCTTAAAACTGCAATGGATTGTTTTCTTAATAAGCTCTTTCACAGAACTTAATGCCACACAAATGTCTATTTTCCTTTGCAAACAAAAATCAAGCAGGAATTAATTTTGTCACTCTCCTACGTTTCAAATATCCTTAAATAAGAGATAAAATACATAGCTGTTTATGCCTTATGAAGAATGATAAAATTCATTAGATTTTCTCTATCGAAGCCATAAAAATAAATATTTTCCATTTTCTGAGTCACCATATCTATTGTGTATACTCAGCTCTGCATGTAATGTGAAAATATCCATAGACAGTAAGTAAATTAAAAATCAGTTGTATTGCAAAAAATCATCATCTACAAAAGCAGGTGGTAGAGTGGTTTTGACCTTGTGAGTAGGTTGCTTGTTGGGAATCCCTGATCTACATTTTATATCTAATTTTTAAAGATCAACCTTTCTTCTAAGTAAAGGCCTCTTAAACAACAAAAATTGCATACTAAGGCAAATTGGATAAATGAATATTAAAGGTTGCAAAGTGACATTTATTCAAAATAGAAATAAAAACAGCACAGAAATTCTAACTTCATATAATGCTCAATTTCTTCCAAACAGTTATACTGAACTTCATATAGAAAAATCAATAAAAATATGATGGTGGAAGGAATAAGAGTAAATTTTACTAAAAGGGACTAGAGCCTAATTAGGAAAAGAACATCATACACCACAGGAAATACTTTTAAAAAGTAGATATACACAAGCAATTCAGGGGTTTCTATCAAATGTTCTGTATTTATTTTTAGTACTGACATTGTGGCTAATATGATAGTCACTCTGGATGCAAAGTCAAGAAGGAAGGACATTCATCAAGTTCATCTCTGCTGTGATACTGTTACCTTTCCCCTTGGTCCACCACCTGAGCACTAGCTATTCAAACAGAAACACTGCTTTATTTTTCAAGAGAGACTGGAAATGGGCTATGATTTCCAGTGTCCTGGCCAGAAGCTGGGGCTTAGACTGGAATACTGAGACCATATCCCTGGTGAAGAATGTCAAGTTTTTGAATTATTGTCATCATATTCACATGGAAGGATTCACTCAGGCCACTTGCTTTTTACCAAAACTTGATATAGATGACCAGTTGAATCTCAAACAGGAAGCAAAAGAATAGGGTTAGATATGGCTACCATAGGTAATGAGACTCACAGTAGATTTGAAGGCTTAGCCTGGGCATTTGCAGCTGAGAACAGGGTTTGTGGCACTGTGTCTATCACTAAACAATCAGAATCCATTGTTCAATCATCACTACTAGCTGACAAGGAAACTCAATTCAGGGGCTGTGCAGTTTGAAGGAAATGAGGATATAATGAATTTAAAAAGTGAAAATATTTTATAGATATCCAGTAATAGCCATTAAAATATGAGGTTGAACTGTGTATTTGTATAGATAGACATATATTTACTTATTTTTTATATTTTAGGGAAGGATCTACAGCGTGTTCAGGGTCTCACTACTAGATTGGACTCATACTGATCCACCTGTTTACAGTCTCCCAAGAGCTGGGATTACACGCGTGCACCACCATACCCAGTCTCAATTGTTGTCTCAGCAAGCCCCAGGGGCAGAGCTGGCCCAGCAGGCTAGGGGATCAAATGGCTAAGCCTTGGGCCTGCTTACAGGAGCTTTAATCTGCTGGGCTATTTGGCCGGCCCTGACAAATATTTACTTCTTAACTGAAATCCAATACTAGGTTTTGTAACAATGTGCACATATAAAATGCTTCATTATATTCTATAAAATTTGAGCAATGTTATGGTAAGATTATAATAAATGGCCAGAAAATATATCTCTATTCTAATGGCTTTTCCTTTAAGGTTAGCATGCCACAAATACTTGCTATCTATAGCCAGTGTTTTCAAATTAAAATGTCATAAAATGTCTCAGTATTCAGCTTCATTTCATCAAAAGTCATGTATTTTAAAATACTCATAATCTTCTTGTTTCCATATTAACCTTAGTTCTTCAATTAAGTCCTTATACTATTTAGTCAGATGAAGTGTTAAGTCCTCAAAAATTCATTACTGTGTATTAGTTTTCAACATTTTTATAAATGATATACTGATACTGTAGTGGGGCGGTGAATATAAACCAGCCCTGGAAAGCATCAATGGTCATGGCACTGTTTATTAAACAGCAGTACAGGGAGCAATTGAAACTGGCCATTGTTCATTGGTAGGTCAGTTAATTAGAAATCTGAATTCAGTCTTCTGTATTCTCTCTCTCTCTCTCTCTCTCTCTCTCTCTCTCTCTCTCTCTCTCGGCGTTTTAAATTTCTCATCTAAGACAAACCATATAATATTTTCATCAGACTTATTTCATTTACCATATGGGTTTAAGTAGTATCAACTTATCTAAAAATGCCTTGTTTATCTTTATTACAGAGTAGTATAAAAATGATGAAAATATGGCTTCTGTCAATGGGAAGGAGGAGACTAAGTGTTGGAAGAAGCAACAAAGTAGGGGAGGGAATTAAAAAAAATTAAGATGCATTATGTACAAATGGCAATTCCCCACAATAAATGTAATTGTTATGTACTGCACACTAATAAAAAGAAAGAAATCTGAATTTGTTCTCTAAGATCTGAGAGATCTTAGATCTTAGATCTTAGGAAATAATAATCATTTTTGTTCTATGAACTGATGAAGGCTCAGATAGGAAGGTCAGCATATTTTGCACATGGAAACTCAATCTGAAATGAGGTTACTATATTAAATATCAGATCCCCTCAAAAGCACCTTGGTAAATTGATACTATAGGACTGGAGGCATTTAGAACAAACCTAGGAAAGCCAAGGATAAAGGTGATGTTTCTTTAATAGTGCTTTGCATCACAGAAAATACACATCATTTTTGCCTTAAAGCAATGGACTAAAAAAATCAGCCAGTCCCTGCATTATGACATCAAGTCAAACATTCATATGCAACTCAGGATCTAAATTTGAGTCCTCTTTCAAGGTATTTTTATTAGCTGGCATCAGAGTTTCCAGCATCTATAAATGCTTTAGTATTCTGCATAATCATGCTGACTTTCTTTAGCAGTATAATAGTGGAGACTGGTCTGGAATTGCCACTGTATTACAAAAATTCTGTGGTTCACATTGTAATTACTCACTTGGAGAATTCTATTTCCTTCAGGCAATGCATAGTCAAAATTCACTTAAAAATTTTAGGAAAAGCAAAAATGAGGACGCATTTTTCCATAATTGGAGCCAAGTCCATTATACATCAGAAACTAAAACCTTCCTCTTCCTCTACTGAGTTGCAAACATTTAACTTATTAAATGTTGGCTAATTTATTTACTTCTCTAGTTATTATTTATATGTTGAGATTAGTCCTATCTGCAAATCCTTGCACACACAATGGCTACCTTGCAGGAAATCAGATATAATTAAGAAGCAATGAAGAAACAGGTTTTTAACCTTATACATGTAAATTCTCTTGATTTGGGTAGGTAACAGTCCCCAAGATGTATTTGGTAATCTTCATTATTTCCAACTTTCTATAATTCTCATTATAATTTAAAAGGCAGGTTTTCAATAACTTTATAATCACAATCAAATTTATCAGGCATGCAATTGTATTTTCATCTTTTCATTCTGAAAAAGAAATTATTTTAAAATGGTATGCATAAATGCAATCAAAACCATTCATTAGCCCACCTAAAACAGTGTTTTCATCAGTCATATTGACAACACTTGATGTTATACACAAATTCCCCCTAATTCACTTAAATAAACTGGACCAATGCACTCATTTCTAGAAAACATCCAGTCTTTCTAAATGTCTTTATTCATTTCTTGGACATATTTATAGCAAAATATTTCAATTTAATTTGATTATATTGGCAAAAATTTAGAAAACCATCTTTGAACTGTGGATCATTCTTAGAAACTCAAAATACTAGGATAGTATTTGTTTATCAGGAAAAATTGTGAGTTACCAAACAATAATTCAAACCCTCATTCCCCAAGTTACTCATCTTTTTACTGAATATGGTGTTTTTTCCCAACTAGACCATTGTCATAAATTGTGGCACTTAATTATTTTTATCAAATAAAATCTAAGATTTTATTTTAAGATGAATGATACATTACTTTGGAAAGAAAGGTTATGTCCCCATACATGAAAAATGAATCAAATCAGTGCTATTATTATTTTATGAAGGGAAGTTTATGGGGCTTGCGATTTAGCTCAGCAGTAGAACAATTACCTAGCAAGCTGCAAGCCCTGGGTTCAGTTGTCATACCAAAAAACAAACAAACAACAAAATGCACCTAAAAAGAAGGTCATTATAGACTTAACAGATTAGCTTCCTAAATAAATTTAAAGTTAGTCTTCATGTGGCAAATGAAGTGGACATTATTTCTGAAGCGGTTTAAACTTAGTTGTCTTGGCTAAATTGCATTCAGACCCCAACCCATTGGTGTTGCATTAATTTTCCATATTTCCATCTTATAGACAGAAACATAGCCAGAAGAATTTATATTTTAAATTCAATAATTTAAAGGATCAATCTTTTTTCCAACAAGTCATATAAAAGTTAATACTTTTCATGTAAAAGCAAATATTGAAGGCAAATAGCAACTTACCTTTTACAAACAACAAACATAGACACCACGTGCTTCACAAAGTTAAGTTTGTTATTGTAAAAAACAGTTTCCTAGACACTAATGCTAACCAAACTGGCAACAATGTGATTTAGAGTCCTATTTTTTAGGCCCATTCACAGATAAGGACTGCTTCAGATATGCAGTGCAAATCTCATTTTAAGTTCCATAAAGTTAACTATACAACTATGTCACGAAATGACATGCCAATTTTGGCAATCTGAGCCATTTCTTATTGTCCAGAAGTGCCAGAAAGTTTTTCAACTCCTTTCAACTTCAGTCAAATTCCTAGTTTTGTATTAATGTTAGAAGAGTAATACGTAATTTTTTCTTTCAAAATTAAAGGTACATTTTAGGTGCTTCACAGTATTGTACCTTAGAACAATCAGTGGAAATCTAATTTATAATCTAAATACCATATGAGGCTTTCCTCCCAGACAAAACCATTACACAGTGCTCAGCAAACATCTTGCTATTAAAGCATGTTTCAGTATTTAGAGAAAAAGAAAGACAATATCACCTCTAATGACTGCTCATTCTTAGCATGCACAATATTAGAAAGATTTTACTTGCATTTGATGATAATATCTCCTAATGTGTGCTGGTATTTATCAATACATCTGTGATCATGGTATTCTTATAAAGCCATGATGGGTTTGGTATATTGAAGATGTTTCTTTTGTACTGTGAAAAAAACTAAACTAGGTTTGTAATTTGGAAACATGCTTATTTGGAAAAACAGAAAGCAAACCTGTGACAGTAGGAGCAGGTGACCTTCTTCTAAGCAACTATAAATCCCTTGTAATGGGTTTAGGACAGCTAATGACAAAATGGTAGAAGGATAGACAGCTACCTACAAACATTATTAAGTCACCCTCTTAGTATATATGCAAGGATAAACTGGCAATTTAGGATTCCTACCAGTTCCTGATAAAGCCTCTGTAGAGGCAGACTTTTATTATCTCATTTCCAACACCCTGTAAATTTATTTAATTTATTTAAAAGACACCATTTGTTTCCCTCATCCCCGTATTATCATCTTTTACCATAGACATGGCATTGACTGATTTTGTAACAGGATCAAGTCTGTCCCTTGATAGAAAATCAATTTCTGATTGAAATGAACTTATTAGGTAAATGTGAGAAGATAGACAAATAGAGAAAATCTATTTCTATCTCTCTTATTTCACATGGTAGTACCCTTCAGATTTAGGAATGCACTCCAGATTTCATTCATAGAGAGTACCATAGCAGTGTTTTGGTGATTATTCTGCTTAGGGATCTTAAACATGACAGAAGTAAAATCCCTTCTGATAAAAATTTGAATTTAGATAGGTGTTTTCTTATACAGAAACTATCTAATTCACTCAGTGGCATGTGCTAGTGACACCTGTAATCCCAACACTTTGGAGGCTGAGATGAGTGGGTCACAAGTTGCAGACCAGCCTGGGCTATATAGTGAGTTCAAAGCCAGTCTAAACTATATATCAGGCCCTGCACAAAAAAAAGGAAGGAAGGAAGGAAGGAAGGAAGGAAGGAAGGAAGGATAGAAAGAAGGAAGGAAGGAAGGAAATAATTTAAGATCCCAACTTCTCTTTTTGAACAGATAGGAACATTAGTGACATTATCTCTTCAAACATGGTTCATTTAAGCTATCATTTTAAACTACACAATAGTTAGTAAACCCAGAGATTCTAATATGATCTACTTATTTTTTCCTGGTTCTTTGTGATAATGGATATTTTATTGTTGTATTTATTAAGTGTGAATCTTAGTTCTTAAGATAAGATTAGAGTAAAATAGGATATTGACAATATAAAAGGGTCCTCTGAATCCCATAAACCTAGCAGCAAAAAGTTTAAGAAAACACATACTTATCTAATTTTCAAGGAAGATGATCCAATAACTTGTAAAAACTGTTAAGATTTATCTGTCAGTTCTTTTGCCTTATGAGGTTATAATTCTAGTTTAAGAAAAATCTCTTTTGAAAATTAATTTATCTTTTAATATGGGCAGAATGTAGCAAGATGTGAAATGAAAATTTATCTTCATTTAATCAATTCAAGAAACTTACATGGCTGGCTTCCACATACTTGTGGAATTATTCTAAAAGTTAAAAATAATTTTTATTTTAGAATACCCCATTGCAGACAAGCCTAACAGCCTAGCCATGATAAAAGTTTAAATCTGATAATAAACATCTGAAACATAACTGACGTATCAACATATGCAATTGTATTTGAATCTTTTTAAAGACTTTGAATCCCACATATGTGAAATAAAATCAAGGATAATTTTATAAATTATAAATCTTATAAAAATCTTATAAAAAGTAAGATTCTATTTTATATGTTGTCACTATGCTGTCTACCCAAAATTCCATTTTACCGTGTTTCAAGTTATCAAAGAAATAATTATCTGCAGTATTACAGAAAAGTTTGAAAACCAACCCTGCAAAATAGTGTGGCAAAGTGAGTCTTTAACATTGTATTATGCTCCATTTCTTTGTTGATGCAATAAATATGATTTGACTGAATTATTCTAAAAATCTTTTCTACTCTAAATGTGCTATGGTTTTGAAAATCAATATATGACAATTATTAAGAGAACTGTTATTCATACAAAAAGGAAGCAAACAAAAACATTTCTGCAATTCTAACTCCTCTCTAGTACTGCGAAACATGGCTTGTATCTGGAATTTTAACATTTTAATGCCTATATATCAAGTATCTCATGAGATATATTTAAATTTTTCTTAAAAAGACTAAAATGTTACAGTATAATGTGGAGACACAATCAGTGTACTTTCTAAGTTATTTTGTCCCGTGGTCATCTGAAATTACAAACCAAAGATAGGGAAAAAAGATAATTCTACCTAAATATCTATACCTCTGTATTTGTGTATAGTTTAGGTTCTTGAGTCCATTTCATTCTCAATGCAAATGACTCCATACAAGTGACCAGTTATTAAAGCCACATGTTGGCTGATGGGAATTTTTAACTTCAGAAGCTATGTGGTTATCTTTGGGCTTCAGAAGCAATAAAGTATGCAGATTATCAGCCAGTCTCTCTCAGATTGCACATGCCATCAAAAATTAGTGTCCTATTCTCCTCTTGAATCTGAGAGGGCCAAACAGCTTCTGCATAACCAACAGAATGTGACAGAACAGACGTGTGGACATGCGATTTCCCAGGCAATTTCACTAGAGAGGCTGGCTTTCTGGAGAAGCCACTCATCCTATAAGAAATCAAATTCTGTTCAGATAATTCCATTCTAGAAACGCCACCAGTAGGCACTCCAACCAGAGATCCAGCTGAGCCCAGCTTCCCAGCCATTCTCTTCAAGATGCCAAATCTCTGAATACAATCATGTAGAAACAAATCTTGCATTTCCAAATGTCCCAAACCTGGCCACTAAAGTCATTGTCAGCCATGGCTCCAGCCATCTTGAATCAGAAGCAAGTTATTCTCATTTGTTCTCTCTGAATTCCTGACATATATAATCTATAAGCATAATAAAATGTTTATTTTACACCTTTAATTTTTGCCCCAGTTAATTTACCAGTATTAGTAATAGGAACAGTCTTTTTAAAAAGCTGTCTCTACTACCAATTAATTGAGATTTTTGTAATTTACAAAATTCCCCACTCTTCTCAATATATGTAACAATGATATTCACTACCTTCCTGGTTTACTGAAAGATTTGAAATAATTGATACATTTAGTCTGTAATAGTACTGGATAAAATGTAGCTACTAGATAATACTTTGTAAACACAACAATGCAAGAGCATTATTAAATGCTAAGTAATGTATATCAATACATAGAGTTGAAATTAAGGACTTCATTATGCAATACATAAAATCTATTAATTTGGGATTTTTTAAAACATTCTCTTGCTAAAAATTCACTTTACATTTGTTCTTATGTTTAATATCAAATAAATATTAACTTTTCACATATTTAACTTCATGACAAACCATTCAAAAACATTAAGCATATTGTATAAAGTCACATGATTCACAAGTGGCCTAGTTCTGGTCAATTAGAATCCAAAATCTTCATGTGTTCTCCATATCACCCTCCTTGCCACAGAATTGCTGTAACTTAGCATAGTTCATACAGACGTTTGTTGTGGCATTTAGGCCATTTGTTCAAAAGAGATATTTTTAAACATCTAAAAACATTTTCATTAGTGTATTTAGTAGCTCTGGTTGTAGCTACAGTCTCTTTTAGTAGTCTTATTAAACAGAAACAAAGAAAATTTCTGAAAGGTATGACAGTGGGTAAACTCTAGTGCTTGAGATATTCTTTTGTTTGTTTCTGTTTTATTTGAAATGTTTTATTAAAGATCGGGCTTTTAGCATGCCCATCAAATCCCTCTGCTGCCAAAGACAGATCTAAGTGGCTCCCTGGAGACTAAAAGCCTTCTATCCTTCTATGAATGTGAGCAAGAGAGGAATTATATTTGCCCACAAATTAAAATGTCCTTTATAAAAGAAAAGCTGGGAAACTTAAAATTCTAGAAGATACTAAAAGAAGTCAAGATGAAAGTCTTGAGGTAAATTATATTTGGTTTTCTCTGGTTTATTATTTGAAAACAGTTTGTTGCTATCTGGTACTTTTCTTTTTCTACTCATCTTCCTTATATAGGTTAAATAAAATTGCATTTGTCCTGCACTTGTTCCTTTGGAGGAAACCAGAAGGCATAACTGTAGAGACTTCCAGTTTCTGAGCTGTTTGTAAACATGTATCAACATCAACTGTCAAGCAACAAGCTGAACCCTTCCTGGAACAAATTGCATTGTGAGGTTCCTCAATAAAATTTGGTTTCTGTTTTAAGGTACAAATTCGGAATGTACAGATGATATATTTCTGAACTCAGAATCATTGTATTTCAGGTTTTCTAAGAATGGCAGGTGCTCAGACTGCTCTGTTTATCTTATATCACCACCTAAAACAGGTTTTCATATAAATGACTCCTAAAGTGGATTTGGATGCTAATTTTTTAAATGAGCTACATGTAAGCATTCTTAAAGGAAGCTCTTGCCAACTGGAAATAATAACATCCATCTATTATTTGCATACGATGCAGTGCCATTAAAAAACTACCAGTGACTCACCTTACAAATGCTGCTATTTTCAGGGCAGTGCATGAGTGATGTTAACAATACACCTTAAAAGGCACTATGTGATTGAGTATGTTGTGGATGGAAAGATAGATAAATGAACTTGTTATATTCCCAAATTACTGTCAGTAAAATATGTTCATTTGGCTATCACTATGTCTCTGCATTTTGCTGAGTCAATGAATCACATAGACATCAAAAAATCACTCTGTTGTATACAAAATAGCTACATATTTATAAATTTTAAAAAAGGAATGTAAAATCACCAGCATGAGATTATACAGTCCATTTGATAGAATTTAGAGTGTCAGCATTCTTATAGCCACTTGAGCCATCATATTAGCTGACCCTCTTATAATTGCTGTCTATAAAATAATAATTATATTTTATAAAAGTTATCAAAACTAAACATGAGCATCCAGAAGCCTAAAATATTATTACCAATTTGTGTAAAAGTTAGGATTTATTAAAAGGCCATGCTAAACAATACTAAGGAAAATTATCCTTGGAAAGGAATTCTTTGGCTAGCAGCCATATGAGTATAGCATATTGTAAACTTCCTAACAAGCATACCTCTCCCTTCCCCACCATAGATGACAGTCAATTAGTTATTTTCTTATTTGTGCGAGTGCATGTATAGGTGTTTGTGTGTGTTCTTTTAAAATATAATTAAGATGAGTGCCTGTACTGTCCCCATACAGTTTTGGGACACCATAAAAAAGCATTTCAGCTGAGTGACAACCAGATTACTGGTTTTTGCTAGGAGTGCTGACGCAACCTTCAATACACCAGGACACAAGAGGCACGGTTCTGCCTTCTCTGAAGACCATAAAATGGGTTATAAACTGCAAACGATGCATATTTGATACCAAAATTGAAACACAAGTTTAAACATAATTGCTTAAGCAAAAGTTTTAGTAGAAACTGGGCCTAACTACGATATACTGTTGTCAAAAGAAACATTCTACAAATTTTGCCTGTGTTAATACTAGCTTGCTTCTTCATGGCAGTTTTAATTCTAATTAAGACAAAGGTTTTTAATTAAGCTGTGAAGATCCTGGTAAAGGGCCTTCAGTAAAATTGTCCTTGGTGGTTCCTCCCAAGGTAATTCATTTCAAGAGACTCTGAAGTGGATCTCTTAACATCTTCAGAGAAGACATTTCCCTCCCTGCCTTCTGCCACTCCATATAGCAAACAGACTGAAAAAAGCTGCCTGCCTTTTGGAACAGGCAAGAAAAGCATCCCTGGTTTCGATTCAGGCGGCCTCCTTCTTTTCAAAACAGTTGAAGCTTCAAGTCCACATAACATTTTAAGAAAGCACATTATGTAAGTAGAGACAAACAGCAATTTTCCACATTTTATTTCTTTTCCTTCACCCCTCCCCCACCTCTCAACCCAGAGAACAAAACTAACTGCTACTACATAAACTCAGGAACTTGTTCCAGAGAGCTTCCAGCAAAACCATTTCTGTTTGCTAAGTATTTTCTTACAAACACTACCTTTTTCTCAGCTGAAAATTATTTCTTAAACAAATTAAGACTACTGCTGATTTCCAGGAACCCGGACCGAAGTAAATGATGAGGCATTAGTATAGGCAAGAATACAGGGGCTGGAGGTAGAGGAGGCCAGAAACTGCCTGTCTTTGATTTTTACTTTGCAAGAGTTGTATTACCACTCTATTCGCATTAATCTTGTGTTTCCCTATTTCCTTGCCTAGAAGGAGGTTAAAGCTGAAATAAATGGGAATGAAAGCAATTAAGGACAGATTAGCAAACACTGCACACTGCTCAAACTTGAGCTGGCTTTCAACCATTCCTTGAATTCCTGTCTAAGAGAAAAGGATACCAGCCTGAAAAACAAAAGGGAGTTGAAGCTAGTTTCGTTAACCTATCTTAAGTCTTTATGCAATCAGAGGGGTATTATTTCAGGAGACAGAAAGAAAGGGGCAAAAGATTCAAGTTGCTAAGGAGACATGCCTAGGCTGGCATTCCTACATAAATTTCCATTTATATTGAAGAGGGGAAAGAAAAGATATTTTCTCCAAAGTTTATTTGGATCCCCTGGTTACTGAAGAAAGGCATTTTGCCGGTTTATTTTATCTTTAGTTGTAAACAACCAACCCTGAAAGAATTAAAAGACCTAAATGTTGACCTTCTGCTGCCAACCAGTCCCCTCCATAGTGAATTAATCAACAAAAAGGAAAGCCTTCAATGAGAATTCTGAGGTGGTGATAAAGAAAAAGTCTTTTGCAAATACAAAATTAAATGTATGGAAGATACTTAAGCAAGGAATATAATTTGTCTTATAACATGAAACAGAAGACAAAGGAAAATCAGATTTTTTTAATGCTACTTCAACTTTATTGGAACTTGAAACGGTTCCAGCAAAGCTTTATAAATAGTCTCAGAGAAGATATGAAACTGTCAGGAGCGAATTTAATGAGTTTCTCAGTTGGGTGTGTGTGTGTGTGTGTGTGTGTGTGTGTGTGTGTGTGCGCGCGTGCGCGCGCACGCGAGTGTGTGTGTGTGTGCGCGCGCGCGCGTGTAAAAAAATCACTGGCAGGTCCTCTCGTTCTATCCTGCTTTCACTGTGTGGACAACAGCAGCAAGGCAAGATAGAAAGGGAAGAAGAGTTTGTTGTAAGAAATGAGTCGGTCGATTGTGCCTAAGGGCATAGTTAGGATTTTGGGAAAGGCAACTAAAAAGGGTTTAGGAGGGAATAAAGCCATAAAGTTCCTACCCCCTATCCTATCCCTTTGCGCTTTCAGTTCTCTCCGCATAAAGCACAACTTCCAGACAACTCTGTGTAGCTCTAGAAAGGAAAAAAAAAAAAAAAGTCTGGAGGAGTAATTTCTCACAGTGGAAGAGAAAGAAGGAATCAAGGAAGGAGTCACGAAAAAAAGGAAGGAAATCAAGTCTGTCTCTCCCAGCTTGAAATACCACCTCAAAATTTAAGGAAATAAAACCTAAATCAAAATTCATTGGGAGGGGGAGCGAAGAGAAGGTTGAATTCTAACAGGCAGAAACGTGGGCTGTGAGAGGTAAACTCAGGCAAATTCGTCTTGGGAGAGGAGAAAGAGGGGAAAACTGAGCAGAGAACCCCTAGGTCTTGGCAGGGTCAGGGCGGGTTTTGCCCGTGTCTTTTTTAACACTGCTGTGGAAAGCGGCACATTTCTTACACAGCTACTTCATTCTCGCCTTAAATGATAACAGCTACCCAAAATAGCCTTTCAGCGGTGGGGTAGGGAGATGGCCAGGGGAAGAGAGGGCGGGGACGTTGTTGTAGGTTTGGTGACCAGGGAAGGGAGAGGGGCGCCAGCGGGGTAGCCTAAGAGCCTAGGAGAGGGACCGGACGTTCTGCCAGGGCAGGTTCCGGAGCGGCTGGAGAGAAGGCGGTGGCAGGCGGGGCGCGGGGCACGGGGCACCCCGCGCAGGGAGCGGGGCGGAAGGAGGCTCGGGGCACGGGACGGAAGGGGGCGCGCGCGCTGGGCCCTCACCGCTGCTGAGCGTGGACTCGCAGTGCCAGATGTCCAGACTGGCGGGTTTCCGACAGGACTCCCACAGGGACAGGTAGTACTGGTGGTCAGCAGTGACCCAGGCCGGGCTCAGCACGGCCCCCAGGTCCAGACACAGCGCCAGGAAGATGCACACCAGCCCGACCAGCTTCAGTGGAGTCAGCACCGACACGCGCACCTCCTCCATACCGCTGCCCGCCGAAGCCATTCCGCGCGCCGCTGCCGCGCGCCCCTCCGGAGCCGAGGGCACCTGGCAGGTCCGGAGATCCCGGAGCCGGACCTCCCGACCAGGAGTGCAGCTGAGGTGCGGCAAGCGAGGACTAGTCCGTCCCTCGGAGCTGTGCGCTTCGCACTGCGAAGGTAGCTCTGTGGGTGCGGCTGCCCTGTGTGGGGTTCGCCGGCGCCGCAGCAACACAGATCCCGCCGCGGACCTTCTCTGTGCGCTCTGCCTGCGCCCGCTCCTCCCCAGAGCTGCCAAACTAGCTCCGCCCCGGCCCCTCCCCGGGCTGCAGGAGGCGGTGCCGCGCGAGGAGCAGTGGGTCTGCACCCTCTCGGTGTCAGGCTGAGCTCCAGGCGCCAGCGACTCCCTCTGCCCCGCCCTGGCCGTTGCGCTGTAGTTCTTCCAAGCAGCTGGCCAGGTGGCCTGCTTCGGACTCTGGGGTCTTCTCGCTTCTCTTCACTCTCAGGGGATTTCATTTTCTAGGGAAAAGGGGTGGGTCATTTTTGAGAAGGCGTCAAACATGTAGAT
This sequence comes from Octodon degus, assembly GCF_000260255.1. Lineage (NCBI taxonomy): Eukaryota > Metazoa > Chordata > Mammalia > Rodentia > Octodontidae > Octodon > Octodon degus. Next base: position 1,453,014 of record NW_004524894.1, on the reverse strand, counting down.
TCTTAGTTTTCCTACGTTGTGGCCATGGAGCAAGGATGGCTCTGCTCTCTCAGCAATATAACATTGTTTTGCCGAGGCCAGTTTCACACCCTGAGGATGTGAGAAAGAGAAATGACACTCAGAGCCTTTCGTTCTTTCTTTCTTTCTTTTTTTTTTTTTTTCAAATCCAGGATGGAACTAGGAGCACCGGGGTCCCTATTTCCTCAGTTCTTCACCATCCCCCTCCCTTCTCCACTTCCGCTTCTCTTCTCAGGACTTGTCTGCTTTGCGCCCCCTATGAAGGGCGTTTGCTCAGGACACTGGCGCTAAAGTGGGAAGAGAAAGATTCTGCAAAATGTAAAGTAAACCTTATCTGGATCTCCGCTGTTTTGATCTTTGTTGGCTAAAACCTTAATTGATTGTGTTTTGCATTATATCCATTTAGATCTGAATCCCTACTTGGGTATTAAGCTGCCTTTGTCTCTAGCGTGCTCTAGTCCAGGACCTGCAATAGGGAAAAGTGGTATATCTCTCCTCTCTGAAACTAATCACCCTAAAAGTATATATTTATTAACTATCTATGGCTTAAGGATTCAGCCAAACAAGATATTGTCTGGTTCTTAGGAGAAGTTTCTTATTGTTCCCCGATGATTAAGAAACTAAACATCCCTTGAAATTGAAATTGTGGTTCTGTAATTGAATAAATTCAGAATGTGATTGGCAGGCTATTTGTTGACTACTTTCCATCCTTTATATATTTAAAACAATTTGTTTACTAAGATTATTGGAGGAGGCCAGGGAAAGGACATTTCTCTTTGCTGCCTCCAAAGCTTTTTGGAAGCCCATACAGGGGTTAAGACCTAAATAATTGCAAATATGTCCTCTCCCATTAGGAAATGTCATCCTTAACTCTTCAGGATGTCATTCTTTTTGTTTACAATTTTTTCTCTTTTAACACTTCAGAATGGAAATTACATGTTGTGTTAAGAATCTAGAGAGTTAGTATCTCAAGACTTAAAAATAACAACAAACCCTGTAGGAAAGTTTTAAAACTCATGTTTTCTATTTATAAGCACAAGAACTGATGATGACGGTCCCTTACCTATCCATCATTATGTTTATTACTGTGGGTTCTTTATAAAACAATACCTGTATACTGAAAAGTTCCTTAACCTGGAGTTTCCAGAAGTTTCTTGGGCTCTCAAATGGAAAGAAGCCTTGCTACATTTCCTTGAAAACATTCCTTAGGTACAGGGTAAGCATGAAAAGCAGAATGATATATAGAGATAACCAGGCTTGTGTTGTTTTCCTTTTGCCTGAACTTATGTGTTTGAACTTATGTATGTTGAAAATTAACATTTAAGAACTTTTATTGATCATATTTTCAGTTATAAAAATATTCTCCAAGATATATCATTTTCCATGTAATAATTTATTTTTGAGCCATCTAATCCATTATATCATTTTTATTACCCTTAATTCAGACTTTCTTCCCCTGCTACCAGTACCTCTAACCTCCAAGTCCTGATACTTATTTTACTTCACTTCTTTTTTTCTGAATTGTTCTCAATTGTTTACTTGAGTTACCCCGTCTTTCCTTGTACTACCTACCAACTGTCTAAATGATATCTTCAAAAATTAGAAAAATGAATGATTTTTAACAACAAAAAGCAAAATTCTAAAATACTCCTTCTTGCCATAGTTGTTTATAGAATTTACAAAACAAAATACAAATGAACATCCTTGGTCTTTTTTTTTTTTTTTTTTATGGAACTGGGGATTGAACTCAGGCCCTTGCACTTGCCAGGGAAGCACTTATTCCTCTAAGCCATCTCCCCAGCCCCAAAATCCTTGGTCTTAAGGTTCAAAATTCTCTGGAGGAAAATTTTTTTTTAATTTTAAAATGTATTTAGTACAGGGTCTCACTACACAGATGGGACTTGTAGTGATTGTCCTGTTTTCAGCCTGCCAAGTGCTGTGATTACAGGTGCATGCCACCACACCCAGTCTCAATCGCTGTTTTAGCGTGACCAGGGGGCGGGGCCAGCATGGCACACCTGGAATTGAACCCTATTCCCTGCATCTGCCTAAGCAGACGAGACAAAAATATTTTTTATTCTTTTTTTAAGTTTTTAGCAAAGTTATTTGGTGGCAAAAATCTATTTCAAACTGATATGAAGTGAATTGTGGTTTTGACTTATCTCATTGGTGTAAATATGTATGCATGCACAGACCCTTTTTGGCACTGTGTAGTTTATAGTATGACCACCACAGTTGGCTTCATATATCTGAAATATTCTTATTTTCTCATCACAGCTGATTCCAAAATTTTCATAAATATGGAAAAAATAATAGAGGGAAAGGAATGGCAACAACTGATAAACATTGAATAAAAATGCATCAAAAAATGTATCTGGCCCTGGCCAAACAGCTCTGCGAATTAAAGTGCCTGCTTAGACAGATGCAGGGACTGGGGTTCCATCCCAGGTGTGCCATGCCAGTCCCACCCCCTGGTTGCACTGAAACAGTGATTGAGAGTAGGTGTGGTGGTGTGCCCCTGTAATCCCAGTGCTTGGCAGGCTGGAAATAGTAGAATCACTACGAGTCTGATCTGTGAGGTGAGACCCTGTAGACCCTGTCCTAAATACATAAAAAGTTTTAAAAAGTATCTGACTAGCAGTGGGCTGGAAAGTGAAAACTAAGATAATCTACGTATATAAACACAATGTGGGGGAGAAGTAGAAATGGGTGCAGAAATAGAGCAAATGAAATCGATCTACAATGAACTATGAAGGTAGTTAGAGCCTCTTGCTCAGGAAAGTTGATACAAAATCTCTTAGAAGTAATTCTTTGTTGGCTAAATACTATCATATCAAAGGTATCTCCTTTCATTTATGTCTCTAGCCAAGGACACTATCACCAGTCACCCCTGTCTCTGGACTCAAGAGTAGCAAAAGTTGTCAGTTAAGGTTCTTAACACTACCTCAGTACAGGAACTCCATAAAAATCATATCCCTGAGTTGCTTCATTGGGGGAAGACAGGAAGAGGTCTCTCTTTACATTCTGAAGTATAAAAAGAGGTGAGATCCAGGCTTCGATCAGTGAGACCAAAAAAGCACAATAGTCAGTAGTGTGAGAGATAAGGTTGGTAAAAGAGACTGGAAAGCTTATCAGGAAAGTGGAATTGTAGCACAATTATGGTAGAGAGTAAGGAAAAGGAGAGGGGTACATTGCAAACCTTGAACATGTCTTAAGACTGTAAAGAGGAGCTAGTGTCATGCTGTCTCCTCACAGTCTATCAGCAAGGAAATCAACTCTGTTTGCTTGGGAATTAAAATATCCACACACTGAGGTGTAATCATGTTGGATAAGCCCACGGCACTTAATCAGTTAAAAAGAGAAAAATAGCTTACTCTTCAGGAATAAGACTAAAACATCTCATACATTGCTCAAATCACAGTTTGTCAGACTCATAGCAGCCACTTGGCAATGTCAGTCCTAAACCTTACTTTAGGAGGGTAATAGGGAATTGTTCTCCAGGTTATCTGAAGCTCCACCATCAACATTAGTATGCGGCAGTCTCTGTGCATCAGGTTCAGGACGACTTGCAGTCAAGTTTCTCCTCCATGACCCTGAGAAGGTCATGAAGTGTTGAGACCACTACAGGCATGTGATATTAAGGTCGTTTTGATGGAGATGGCAAAGAAAACCAAGAAATTGCTTCGAAGGAAAAACAAGTAGTATTGTTAAGAAAGATTAACAATACTATGAACTGTTTTTCCAGTGCAATAGGTAGTATGGTTGGCAAAATAGTGACACACAGATGCATACCTTCAAGGTTTACTGTCTCCAATCAGTTCTCAATGTCACTTCAGAAGGACTGTGAAATGAAATCATGATATAATGATGCCTGTCTGTTACTTGTGATAATTAATGAACTTAAGAAAGTTTCAGGTTACAGTGTATTATATATCATACTTTTGAGATTTCCTATATTGTAGCAAAATTATTGGCTTATATTTATAAAAATAGTTATAATGAATAATTAGTATTTCTAGTTTCTTTTCTAAAAAAACTACATTTACAATAATTAATAATTGCCCATCTAAAAATCTAAATTACATCATTTTACAATGTATTTTCCTATTTTAAAATGTAATGTTTTGTGTATTCAGGTAGATTTAAGTCAATAATTGTACTTCACTATTCATATTATGTGTTGATATTTGGATTTCAAGTTAATTGGTGTTTCATAGTTTTGCCCAAGACCATAATGATTTGCTCACTCACAAATAAAGGAAATAAATCATAGAAGTGAAAGCACTAAAGGACATTGGAGATGAGGATGATTAATTTTATAATAAATAAGTTTATTGTGATGAAAAAAGTGTGAGTCAGATGCCTAGCAGGTCAGAATATAGGAAAATTAGAATATCCCCAGTGGTACTAATTCTAAATGCCTTTTCAGTCTTTTTCAAACATTCATTTTCTTAACAACAATCCCTATGGGCACAAATCTTCCTCCACATTTACATTTTATTTGTGTTCATTTCTAGCTACATGGAGAAATGATCAGGTATAAGCACATCAGGATTGAATTTTTAAATCTTTTATTTCTCTCATGAAAGTCAACGTAGTTTTGGTTACAGTGAAGCAAATGCCTGCCTGCCAACATACTCTCATCCTGATAGAATTTCAGGTACCCTTAAATACCATCAGTGCCATCACTTGGTTATCTTTTGTGGAGTGCTCTTTGCTTGGCAATGAAATTGAAAACAGAACACAGAAAGCTCAAAAGATAGTTACCCTAAATATTTGAAGCATGTGTATGATAAGCAGATTTACCTTGTGCTTGGAAAAAATTAAAGGGAGTTATTTGTGAATCTTGACTTTGTTGTTAATTCCGTCACAGACCAAGGAAGTTAGCTTTAGTTGTGGAAGGGGCATCAGAAGAGATCCTCTGTGATTGTTCACCTTTCTTCATGTCTCTTTTTGGAGCTGGTTAGCTAAGCTTTTTCCTTAAATCTTTTAAAGACATCTTTGTGCATTTGTTGGTGAATTTTCAAAGAGACTTTCTACCCTTGGACATTTGTATAGAAACACTAGAGGCTAGATTTTCAAAAGGCTGAAAAACACCTGCTTAGATCTCGCCTTTCCAAATTAGAGTGCTGCAGTGCCATTTTCTCCACTTAACAATGTGTGTATCTATCACAATTAGTACTGTTGTAATCTTCTCTTGTGTTTATTTTTGTAATATGAGTAACCACAAAACTACTGTACCTGGGAGCACTTCTCTAGTGTTCTGATAGGGTCTGTGTATAGTGTCACAAAGTTCTCTATCATTAAATAGCAAGGTTCCCTCAAATGTGGAACCTACCTCTCTTTTGTGGTCTCAAGGAGTCATTTGCACAATGGGGAAAATGGGTCCCAAATTATTCAAGTACAGTGATGGCTCAATGTCAATTGAAGGAAAGGCTTAAGTTAAAAAAAGATTAAGTAGAAAAGATACCTAAGGCAATTTGTACTCACACTTCCACCAAGAAGAATGAAGCTAAGCTATTACCCTCTGGAGTTTCCAAAAGGTAGTCTTAAATGTCAGCAGTGCTAGAGGATTGAGACTAATGGAAAAAAAGACCCTCTTAGGAATATTATTTCAGTGTGCCTCTCACCTCTAGATTTCACCTTTTAAAATTATTCTGTAAAGTAAGTAAGTAGTGCTGCATGATATGTCTGCAGTCTGTCAAAATTTCAAGTATCAGCTCATTCAGGGCCAAACATAGGTGGAAAATATCAGAACAATATGCAGATCAGTGCAATGATTTCAGAATCATTTCTTTCGACTTCTTATAGCCTTCCTCTTTTACATTTTCTTTGTTTTTTCATTCCAAGCTTTGTAGTCATTAGTAACAAAATGGGAATTTCTTTTGACTCAGCAATGCCAAGGTTAAAATACACACTCTGAACGTACTATGCCATTAACTTAAGTTTCTTCCCCTATAGATTGGTTATTATATCATGGGTTGTTTTGAGGATTAATGTGGTAGTTTACACACTCTATAATGCCTGGCATATGGTCAAGTCCAACCATAATTATTACATTATTATAATCAAGATGTCAGTTAGGTCTTTCTGGTCCCTGAGAGATTTAGGTTAACTACTCAAATATCTAATTTTAAGATATGTTACATTCTAACATCCTTTCTCAAGTTTTTGATTTCTCTGTTCTTTTCTGTAGTTGATTCTACCCCCAAGGAAACTAGGTGCAAATATCAATCCCTTTATCAGTCCCCCAAAGGCAAATAGTACAATAAAATTCTGAAAATGTGAAATATGACAGCTTGAAAAGTCATGAAGAAAAGGTACTTCTCTATGCAGAATAAAACCTTCCACATCTTGCTTGCTTCATCATGATGTAGGTGAAAGAAACTCCTAACCTGCTAGATATCAGGTACAAGTTTGTATTCTTTAAAATTGAAGAGTGAATTTTGGGAACAAGGAGGTTAAGAGCATAATAAATTTATTCAAAGAACGAAACCTTCTGTCATAGAGACAGAAAGAGACCCAAGTGGGTTGCCAAGGAGCCTGCCTTTTGTAGGCATTTTTATAGAGCAAATCCTTGACATGAGGCAGATCCAAGGTTGGAAACAAGGGAAATCCTGAGGTAGGCATAAGTTGGGACAAAACTATGGTCAAGAAGTACGATTGCAAGCATGATTGCTCAGGTGAAATTGATTAAATAAGAATCAAATGAGTAAGTGAGTCAGGTAGCAAGCAGGCATTAATAGGACACATAGAATTTTCTTTTTTCTCTTTCTTTCTTTCTTTCTTTCTTTCTTTCTTTCTTTCTTTCTTTCTTTCTTTCTTTCTTTCTCTCTTCCTTCCTTCCTTCCTTCCTTCCTTCCTTCCTTCCTTCCTTCCTTTCTTCCTTCCTTTTGTCTTTTTTTTGTGGAACCAGATTAGCTATTTCCTACCTTTTTCAAGGTGATTGATGATGACTTAGAATATCAATCCCTGATGTCCATCACTAAGGAGTTATGTGACTGTATTTGTTTGGCATTTTGTCTTCAGTTCTGGCCCAAAGGGGAAGTGCCTGTCTCTCTCACAGTTGGAAGGTATCTTGTCTTCCAAACTGGCTGCTTCAAAGGCATAGCCCATGCTGATCACCTATAATATTTCTATGTAACTTAGGTGCCTGTAGTAATCAGAACTCACATTCAGCTTCTCATTATTGCCAGTTCCACCTACCCTTCTATTCCCAACTGCTCATTCTGTAGTTTCCATCATAGTATTCTCACTCTTTGCTACCTGAGGTACAAATGCCAGTGGTATTGATGTCTACAGAAAATTCCCTATAAATGCTAATTTCTGGCCCCAACAAGACAAATTGATACCCTAGTTCAGTCCTTATTTTGAAAGTTTAAGAAACACTAATATACATCGTTTTCTGAGGCCTCTCAGTGTTTATCCTCCACTGAAAGTAGCTGTATCAAAGCAGGTTCTAAGAGAATAAAAACTGGCTATTTTGCTCCTTACATTTATCACATTATGTGGTGACCAGGAAAATGGATTTTAATTCATATCCATTTTTCAGTAGGCTTTATTTATCATGATTTTGGTCCCACTGGTAATTGTGAGTCAATTTTTTTTTAGCTGATGTCGATGTATTCTTAACTGCATAATACTAATTCACTTGTTTCATTGTTTCAACTTCTATGAGTTACAATCTTCAGTGCAGCCTATGATTCTGACTCTATGCATCTCTTGATGATAAATGAAGATGTCTCTCTAAGTTGACCTTAAAAATCTACTTTTATGACTAAGCAATACAAAGAAAGAGTGACATCTGGCTTCTTGTGTATTTGTTTTGTTTCATTCATGCATTTTCACTTTCACATTACATAAACTACTACCAATTTGGAAGTAAAATGAAGAACTTCAATTATCCAAGTGATCTGAATGAGTATCATGGAATGAATTGCAAAAAGATGGTTAATTTCCACTGATATCCATGAAATAGGAAGAGTAACAGGGTTGGGAATAACTCTAGGTAAAGTAAAAGAATGAGGTTGCATTGTTGTGGTTTTTAACTCTGGCAAATTTGACATTTACTCAACTATCTTCTATTAAATTCCTTATTTATTGATCACCTAGTTATCAGATTAAGTTAGTTATGAGAGTTTGGAATCTCATGTGTCTCAGTTACTCTTCTCTCATTGGTGGGACAAATACCTGACAATCAAAACAAAGGAAAGAAAAGTTTATTTAGCTCATAATTACTGGAGATTTCAGTCCTAACTCAGCTGGCTCCCAGGCAGAGCAACACATGGCAGAAAACAACCTTTCATGGTGGGCGCAAAGAATAGAGAGCACAAGAAGGAGTAACAGCACTAATGGGTACAGAGAGGAAGTCTGTCTCCCTTAAGTTCCATTCAGGCTATCTGTCTCAGGCTGAATATAGTACTCACACACATAATGCCAGCAGCATTTATACCCATAATACCAGCAGCACTCACACCCATAATCCCAGTGGATTATGAGTTAATCACACCTCTAGAAGTCTGCCTCATAACTGCATGAGGTTTTGGGAGGACAAATATACACAAACTATAACCTTATAGCTTTCTTAATTGACAAACAATAGTATACTGGAAAACAATATTGAACATAGATGTTGCTTATGAATAAACAAGTACATGAGCCACATCATCTGGAAAAGTCCATTCAGGGAACATCATGTATAAAATTAGTGAAAACAGATTTTTCAGAATGGTAGAGAGAAAAGTTTCAGACAAATAAATTTGCCTTATGGCTGGCGAGATAACTCATGAGACTAAGTGCCTGCTTAGGCAAGCACAGGGACCAGTTTGATCCTCTGTACCAAGTGGTACACCAGCCCTGCCCCCAGGCTTCCTGCTGAGAGGTGCATGGTGGCATACTGCTATAACTCCAGTGCTAGCAAGGCTGAAAACAGGAGGATCACTGAGAGTCCGAGTATGTAATGAGACCCTGTACCAACCACATTAAAAAATAAGTAAATAAATAAATTTATATTAAGCTGAATTGGAAAAACTCAATTCCATTTGAATGGTACATAAAATAGGATAAAAAAGAAGACAAAGAAGTTACTAATTATTAGGTTTAACAATATAAGATTGAAGGACAGTCTAACAAGCCTCTTTGGTTCTAAGTTTTCATGGCTAATATTGAAGCAGTGTTATTGACATCACCATTGTATATTTTGACCGCTCTGAACTGCAGTGAACTAAGTGAAACTGTGATTTATGACAACTCTTATTTCTTGACAAGATTTCATCAATTTTGATAAAGCAAGACAGATAAAGCAGACACCTAACCATTCAAGAAGTACATTTCCCAGTATGTTCTATTCAATGCCTATTGAAATTTTACTCATTGCATTTTTTCTCATAACAGTGTGAGCTTTTCTCATCTCATATTTTTAAATAATTTATTCTTACTTTCATTGCAATCTCTGAACACTAATTTGGCTATATTTTTTTTATTTTTTTGTTTCATTTTATTGAGAAATATCAATGAGAAAGTTTCAAAATTGATTAATAGGGCAGTTTCAATAATTAATACATTGCACATTGTTATCTTCATAGTGGTTATCTGTAGTATAAGATGCAGACAGAATATCCTGTCCAAACACTATTAGTACAAATCTTTCTTCTCATTGAATTAAGCGAAGGTAGCTGTATATATATCCTAACTATTCTGCGTATACAGATACAAAATGGTCCTTCCTTTGTATCCCCTTTTTTTCCTTAGTCCTGTCAGTAATAGGTATTCCATTGGCATCTAAATACTACAGGTGTGTGAATTAAACTGTTATGGTTTGTGTCTAGGTGCCCCCCCCCCACGCACCCAGAGCCTCATACAGTCTTGGGATGGCTTCTGGAGTTTGAGATTGATTACTGTGGGTATGCCTGCTGCACCTGCCCTGGGGCAGGTAATTTGCATTACAATGTAAGGTGGGAAGAGAAGCTAGCTGCTTGAGCTGCTGCTACCCCTCCCTTGCTCTCTTGCTCTTTGCCACTACCATGAAAGGTTGCTTTCTGCTCTGTGCTACTCTGCGTTGGACCCAGATGAGTATGGACTGAAACCTCCAGTAACTGTGAGCTAAATAAACCTTTCCTTCCTTCATTTTGAGTGTCGGGTATTTGTCCCAGCAATGAGAGAACAGTAACTAAGACATCATCAAAACAATCCAACACAGTCTAGTAGTCCACATTAGTAGTGGATTATCCACAGAAGTTGTTGACTTGAGCCTTTTACAGCTCAGTGTATTAATATGGTTTTACTTTATATACCTCATTTTTACACTTTTCTGCTAGATGATTAAGATCAAGATAAAGCAAGACCTGTATAACAAGGAATGTAACTTTTGTATCTGATAAGGTCAGTCAAGTACCCTCAGGATTTATCCTGTAACCCTGTACAAATCCTTTGTGAGTGTCAGCCATGTGAATGAGTCATGGCCATTGCTTGACCCATTTGCTCTGTGAAAGCCTGAGAGAGTGTTTTGTCTCCAGGTGACTCTCCTTAGGCACACTCTACATCATCGATCATGTTGCTCTGTGGCCCCATAATCTCCTTGATCAGAAAGTTTGGGCCACAATTGAGTTACCTGATGTTCCAGTATAGGTACTCCTATGTCCTGAGTCTTCACTGACCTTGAAAGGCTATGGTCAAAATCTTGCCTGTCCTTGCAGCCCTTCTATTTCTCTAATTTTTGGCCTGCAAAGTTAGGTTGTTAACCCTCCAGAAGAGAAGCATGTTATTATCCTACGTCTTATGCAGTTGAGTTTAATGTCATTATCTGTTGTCTATGCATTTTAATATTTCATGTGTTCTGAGAAAAGAAAGCACAGTGTGTGTGTGTGTGTGTGTGTGTGTGTGTGTGTGTGTGTTTTGTGCTTAATGTTAGTTTTGCCAACCTTCTTTTCTTGGGAATTGCCAAGATTAGTAAATCGCACTTCTGGGTGTATGTGGGTAGTCCATGAAGATATGACTTTTATAATACAGTCCCTGTCTTCATACTTTCAGGCACTGTTTCCCTGCTCTGCTTCCACAGGCACCCCATCAACTAAGGACATTTTCTCTGTCATATACTTGTGCAATGGTATTTCTGCCTCAAAGATAGCCAGTCATGAAATGAATCCCCTGAAAGTTTGAGCCCAATTAAATCTTACCTCTTTTAAATTGTGAGTTCTGGCTATTGTGCTCCAGTGACAGGAAAACTGACTAAAATAGAATCACATTGCCAGAAATCAGATATTTCTGTGGCTACATTATATCATGTGTTTGAGAGCACATTAGAACTGGTTTGTAGGATGAATTTTGAAAGGCTTGAAGACATGGGCTAGGTAAGCCTGAGAATACTATAGGCAGAAACTGATATGAGATTCTGGATAGAGCTTAGAAAACCAAAATGCTGCTAGGAATGTGAATAGTAAAGGCCAGATTTTGGTTTCAGTTTAGAATGAGGGCTCTGCTGGTAAGTGAACTAGAGGTTGTGTGTGTGTTCTATTCTGACAAAAAATGAATGCATATGTCTACATTTTGCCTATAACCTGTGACTTTGCAGAAGACTGTGGTTAAAAGTGGTAGACTAACTGATCTGATTGAGAAAATTTCAAGGAAGCTCAACATTGAGATTCTGGCATGATTACTGTTGACTGCTTTCAGTCAGAGATATAGTGAGAATGCGGGGTGGGGGGTAGAAGTTTTGTTCCAAGAGGAACCATGTATAAAGCTGATCAGTGCAGGAGTGGTTGCTGAAGAGATTAACACCATTAAAAGGAAAACAAGTATAAAGTACAGGAAAAGAAACATTATGAGAGCATTTCAAGAATCAGCAAGAGCCCCACCTATCACAGACTTAAGTGTAATGGTATAAATCTTTCATTTGGCAAAGAGTTCCTGGAACCTCACTTCCAAAATGCCTTCTAAGGGCCAGGGAGATGGCTCTGTAGAATAAGCACCCACATGGTATGTATAATGTCCTGAGTCTGATCCCTGGTACAAAAAAAAAAAAGAAAAAGAAATAGAAATAGAAAAAAAGAAACAAAGAAAAGGAAAGAAAGAAAGAAAGAAAGAAAGAAAGAAAGAAAGAAAGAAAGAAAGAAAGAAAGAAAAAGAGTCAAAAGGTCCTCCTAGGAAATTGTATTCCTGGTATTCATTTCGCTGTGCTCAGCCATCCTGGAACTAAGAGACTACTGCATACTTGGTTCAAGGGGTATTGGTTACTGCTTACACTAACAGTTAGTATTGACATTTTCCACATCATTCTTGTTTTACCACTGCAGAATGTAGGTTATGGGTTGAGGGAGGCTTCATCCCTCCCAAATTACAAAAAGATGTGTGGGAGTCCAGGTAAGTAATCCTGGACAGGGCATGTAGTGAGACTATGAGAATGAAGCTGAAGTTGTAGTAGAGACCCATGAAAGCGAAACTAGAATATCTGCCAAAGGAAACTGCTGAGCATAAGCAGAACCAGCCCATGAGAGAAGCTCTATGGGATGCAACTTGCAAGGCCATGAAGTGAGACCACTTAAATCCTCTGAAAATCCAACCACATTATACCACCATGTGGTTGGATTCTGGACACAAAATCACAGAACTTAATATTTTCCCTGTTAAATTTCAGTCTTCTTTGGTCCTGTTCTTTGTTCATTCCACTTCTTTTCCTTTTAGGACTGGGGATATTTATTGTATACCATTGCACTTTGAAATTGTGTGATTTCATTTTTGTTTTTATAGGAGCTTATACCAGAAAGTTTGCCTTGAAACTCAGAGGTGAGTTTGACTTGGAATTTTGAACCTTGCTGGGACCATTGAGACTTCAGAGGAAGGGATAATTGTGTTTCAGTTGTAAATGGCACGGCTGTCTTATGTTAAACAGAATTATGACCTTGTATTTGTTTGGAGACTAAGTTTATTTTAAGGGAAACTATTGGGGTATCAAGTTGACAAGGGATGAAATACAGTCATTAAGCATAATAGTGTCAACTTGCTTGTCTTGCTACTTGCCTAGAAGATTAATATATCACACTTCTTTGTTTATCTAGGTAGGTCAAGAAGGTATGAATTAGGGCACAATGTGAGAAGCAGTCAAATTATAAATAAATGTTCAAATTAAAAATGTAATTACACTTATCCATAAAGCAATACATGTTGGGGGAGTGTCACTATTCACAATACATATTTATGCAGTGGATAGTTGTGTTGTACCTCCTTAAAGGAGTATTTACAGAAATAAATGCTAATGAAATTACTAAAAATATTTGTGGAATTCTGCACAGGTTATTTGTTTCTTTCCTCTCAATTATTTATTCAAACATTTTTGTTTATGTGACTCTGGACTCATGGATACAAGTTCTATGCTTAGGGTTGTAATTTGATGCCATACTGTTTATTTTGTTGTTCAAAAGTTGTTTCTTACATTGTTTTGACATACTGTGATGGTTATGTCCTTTGAAATTTTATTTTGCTTTTTTAAAAACACTCTTTCTGGCCCTTCAATATGTTCCAGGCTTGTATTGTGTATTTCTAGGCCTGAAACCCTAGAATTGACCATTTGTTTAAAAAAAATATTCCATCCATATTTTTTTCAATATATAATTTTGCTCTTAAGGTTATCATATTACTATCTAAGAAATTGAGATATTCCTTTCTTTACTGGAAAATTTAGTTTGATTTCTTTGCTATTTCATGTTTTCTGGAGTCCCGTCAGAAGACTGCCTAACTGTAGAATATTTTTGATACTATAGTTTATTGTATTGATTCTGAATTTTAATAGTTGTCCATATTTTTGATTGATACAGTTTAAGTGTGCTGTATTTTTCTATAACTTCTTCCAATTTCATCTGTTATTTAAAATTTATTCTTAAAGTTATTAAGGACAATGTCATATATTTTAATCACTATAGTTTCTTTGTTTATGTCATCTCTTTACTCCTGCTATTGTCTATTTTGCCTTTATTTTGTTTGACTTATTATTATGAACAGAAATTTCTTAGTCTTTTAAATAATTATTTAAATGGTACTGGTTTCTCTTGCTATCTATTTATTTATTTATGATGTTTATTATTTATTACTTGATATTTTAGTGGGATTTATTATGTTTTACTTTTTTGTTCTTTGGTTGGTTGTTTACTTATTTTAAAAATAATTCTTCTTTTTATATATTGGAACATTTTGTAGTTTTAAGTTCCACTTTAGCTATTTTATAAAAGTTTAATATACATGATTTTGAATTTTTGTTTGAAGTAACTCAAAATTTCATTGTTTTTTTTTTTTTTTTCTGCAGTACCAGGGATTGAACTCAGGACCCTGTGCTTGCCAGGCAAGCACTTATTCTACTGAGCTATTTCCCCTGGCCTTCACTGAGTTTTTGACTCAAAATTATATAAAAATACTTTTAAATTTCTAAATTTATTTATTCTTTTTCAAGCAGTATTTATTGCATACATGCAAAATAATAGAAACTGCTCTAGAGAGAATAAGAAAAGAGACCAAGAAGACAAAAACATTCATTTGTTCATGCTTTAGAAAATGGTTATTAGTTACAATGTTTCTCGATTTCCTACAGAAAATATATGTTCTTCAAATATTGAATACAATGTTATGTATACATTATTGTAATTAGGTCATATTTATTCATTATGTTGTCCAAACCTTATTTTTTTGTTATTTCATGTATTTTGTTTTTGTTACTAAAAATACAGTTTTTCAGTATAATAGGCTTTTTCTTGAAATTTTGAAATTTACTGTTGAATTTTGTCAATGTGTGCTTTACCTTGTTTAAGTTGATATGACTATATATATATATATATATATATATGTTAAAAATCATTATTATCTCTGGAAAATTGAAAATTTTCATCGGTATATATATTTCTACATGCATAATTTATTTAATCTCTTTTACATTTTTCAAGTCTGTTTCCCTGAGTCACATTCCTGAGAGTTTTGTTGATCATCTTTCACTGTAATTTTCATTTCTATAGATTATTTTCATTCTATTTTGAATCTACTTTTAAATTTTATTATATTATTATTTCTTGTTGTTTAATTTACCTAACCTCCACTTCATGTTTTGAACTACATGAATATTTTTTTTCTTTTATTCTATGTGTGAAGAGTCCAGCATTGAAATTCTTTGTGCATTTATATGCTGATACTCAGGTATAGTAATTGGTTTCTCATGGATTTTATATTTCTGTTTCTGTAAGAACATATATCTTACATTATCAGTGCAAATTATTTTATGCCTGGGTTGAAATTATTTCTTCCAAAAAGTTTTTGTGTGATACAGTACACTTAAGTATTCTTCTTGACATCACTGGTAGTCAATTTAGGCTACAAGATTGTGTGAGGATTGTTTGTGCTTAAGAATTCTCAAGAGAGATTGTCCACATGTTACACACAAGTTTATCATCAAAACATGCAAGTTTTTTCGTTCTTTTGCTGTGCTAGTTTTAATTTTCATTACTATTACATGATATGTCTACCCATTTTGGGTACTAGCTTTATCCTGGAAGTTATATTAGACTCCAACCTTGGGATAGCATTAGCCTTTGATCCTGTCCATTTTACCTTTGATAGCTGTTGATAATACCATTCTCAAGGTTTCCAAAGTTTACAGGTGCCCTGTGAACAAAGACTTATTTTACTTTTCTCTTCTGTACAAGGATTTCTGCTTTCATGTTATTCTTTGTCAGCTACTTATACTCTATTTCTTGTGAAATCAATGGTGACATTAAAATGTTTATATTTTATGCAAATTTTCATTGTTTTATTTTCAAAGTATATTCAGTCCTCCAGTAAACATTCTGTTTCAAATAGGATCCACTTCAAAAGATTTCTTTCTCTTTGTATAGATTACTTCCATATTATATATATATGGCCCATAGCAATATAAAATGTATTCATTCACCTTGATGTTGTCCTAAAAGATTATATACTGTACAGAAAGAGGTAGTTATGATAATTTATTTTTTTGTGTGTGTGGCCAGTTCTGTCCACCATGGGGGTGGGACTGGCGCAGCATGTGATTCTGAGATCAAACTGCAGTGTGCTTTGCCTAAGCTTGCCTAAGCAGGCACTTTAGACTGCTGAGCTATCTTGCCCACCCGATGACTTATTCTTGGTAATCTCATAATTATTTATAAATAGCAGACACAACAGTTTTATAAGTTGCAGGACAATATCTAATTGTGTATATTGTTACTCAAGTATATTGGAAAACAGCCAAATACAGGCCACAGTTACCAGTATAAAATGTAAATAGCAGCTTTCAAAATTGATAATTTTATAGCCATAGAGCGAAACCAGTTGATATAATCTGTATTTCTAAGTTATATCTCTTCTCACTTTCCTCAACAGTGTTAGGAAACTAGTCAGATGATGTGAAAGAGAAATGTATGTAAAGAATTCCTGATTTACTTTTTTTTCTGTCTAATCATTGATTTCCACTGTAATAACCATGTGACATATACCTAACATTTTATGGAATTTGAACCATAAAAATAATGCTCTTCTATAAAATGCTACTGGCATAAATTTCTTGATAAGAGAAAGTAACATTGTTAACATATCTATTCTCCCAAAAACTATAAATTCAGCGAGATCTCTATTAAAATTGTAAGAATAATGTTTTGCAGAAATAGAAGGAAAACACATAAAATTTGTATGAAATTTCAAAAGAATAGACATAGCCAAAACAACATCATTGAAAGTTTCTATAGTTTATTAAACCTCTCTTGAAAAATTTCTACCATCATTATAGACAAAGTCCCTGCAAAATCTCTGCTCCTTCTGATCTTATGCAATTTCCACCTCATTTTTTTCCAACAGTGACATTGGTTTTTATAGACATTTTTACTTCTTTATTCTTGTCTCATATTCTTGTCTCTATTCTCTTGAGGTTTTTTCTTCCCATCCAGGCAATATCTTTCACTATATGCTTCAGTTCATTTTTCTTGGTCAAAAAAAATAATCATAAGTTATACAAAATCAGTTTTCCTTCCATCACCAAAATGGACTCAGAATACAAATATAAATATGACTTCTGTTATAGTCTTGTACATTTTGTCTAGTATTTTCCAAGTTTTTGTATTACATACATTGCCTTTACAGAGTGAAGGAAATCAATGACAATTTTTACTTTCATGTGAACTATTCAGTTTGCCATGAACTTCCTAGTCCATGTATTTACTATGCTATTCATGTTGGCTCATGATCCTCTGACAGTAGAGGAAGGAAAGAACCAAAACAATCTTGATAATGAAAATCAACATAGCAGGCATAATATTTCCTGATTTCAAAATGCATTACAGTGCAACAGTAATTAAAACAGCATAAGTTGTTGTTAAACAAGCATATAGACTAGTGGAAATATACAGAGTCCAGAAATAAAATTAAACATTAATAGTCAACTGATTTTCAATAAAGTTACACAAAGATACAAAGAAAGGATTGTTTCTTCAATAAATTGTGTTGGAAAACAGGTTATCCACATGTAAAAGAATGGAACTAAAATATTTTACTTTTTATTTAAAAATTTAATGGACAAATAAAAATATTACATATTCATTGTGTACGAAGTAACACATTGTAATATGTATACAATATGGAATGACTAAAATGAACTAATTAACACATAATTAACATTTTTGTCATGAGAACTATTTTAATCTTTTGGGGATTGAACTCAGGACTCTGTGCATTCCAAGTATGCATTATGCCACTGAGCTACACACTCAGTCCCGAGAATACGTAAAAATTTTGAAGAATACAATTCATTGAAACTGTAAACTCCAACATTAAAACTGGGATAAAGTTCCTTGATATCATTGACAAATTTTTGTATATAACACTCCAATGTCATTTTATTAAAATATTAAAATTGAAAAAGGAGTTGGAAGTAAAGAAAGCATATATTGTGTATACTACACTCACAAAAATAGAAACAAAATTTAGTTGTGTGTAATAGTGAGATTTTTGTATTCTGGTGTAATGTTGAACCTAGATTGATAGAATAGGTTTTTCACATGGGATACTCTAGAAAAAGACTACAACAATAGGATTCAAAAACAAGTACTTTTCTCAGGGTGCTGAAACCAGGATAGAAAAATGAGGAAGTAAGGTGTTGAGGAGAGTAAAGTCAATAAATAGTTTGTTTGAAATACTTATTTGGGTAACTTGAAATTGACCCTGTTGGGGAATTCTAGAAGCGAGTGTAGGGCCAGCCAAAAGCTCAGTGGATTAAAGTGCCTGCAAGCAGGCACAGGGGCCGGGGGTTCAATCCTCAGGCCTGCTGTGCCAGCCCCACGCCCCAGGATGCACTGAGATGGGGACTGAGATTGGGCGTGGTGGCGTTTGCCTGTGATCCCAGCTCTTGGGAGGCTGTAAACAGGCAGATCACTAGGAGTCCAATGTAGTAGTGAGACCTTGAACACCCTGTATACACTTCCCTGAAATACAAAAAATAAATAAATAATAATAATAATAGAAGACAATGCAAAATATCAACTTCAGAGTTACTGCTAAGTGATCCATAAGGCCCGAGGGAGATAAACCTTTTAGATAGCAACTCTTATTTGTCACTAATTGAGTATTTCTCCTTGGAGATGTTGATTCTCCAGCATGTTTTGCTTATTGTGCAAGTGAGAAAATGTGCCCTAATGATCAGTAAAAGTACCCAACAAAGAAATTCAGTAAGCAAAACCAATTAAATAAATGTTAATTATGGAGACCAAGTGTACATGTACAGACCACAGGATGAGTACAGTTTCTTAGCTTTGTACACAGATCCACTCAAAAATGCTACCTTCAATTTTTTATTTACATCTGGTGCAAAATCAAGTGAGGCTTTCTATAGGACATTTTCAGTGTGACATCACACTAAGTGAATTTCTGATAGGACCATCTTTCTAAATGCATAACTTGCATGAAGTACAAGCAGTGAAGGAACTGCGGAGGCAAAAGACTCTCCTGTTATTGTCATTGGTACTGTGAAGCTGTGGCACATGGCAGAAGAGGCAACAGTTCATGGTGGTAGAAGACAGCAAAAGTAACAAGAGAGGTGCAAGAGATTCAAGCCTCTTTCTGCCTGTTTTATTTTTTCAGTCTGCTGGGATTAGGATGCTGTCAATTCAATCAGTGGATTCACCAATCACTTCCCTTC
The DNA here is from genome assembly GCF_000260255.1 of Octodon degus. Taxonomy (NCBI): domain Eukaryota; kingdom Metazoa; phylum Chordata; class Mammalia; order Rodentia; family Octodontidae; genus Octodon; species Octodon degus. The sequence continues at coordinate 1,433,822 of NW_004524894.1, read as the reverse complement.
AATCCCAGCACCCTTAGTCCTAGCATTGAACCATGAATGAATAACAAACTCTAGATTCACCTACCTCCTAAAATGCCCCACCTATAAGTGCACAAGGCTTTGAGGGGACATCCAGACATGAACTATAACACAGGTGCAGCTTGGTGTCAATTATATTAATGAAGAATACATTATTACTTACATTGAGAGCTGCAAATAGTTGGTGTGTGCTGTAATGTAATGTGAAATGCTGGAGAACATGAGATAGGGCTGAAGAGATGATATGACAACCAAACTTCTTTTGTCTTGTCAGTTGTAGGAAGCTATAGATGGCTTTTAAGCATTGGAGTGATATGTAGTTTGATCACACTATGAGGTATTTGGAGTTGAAGTGAAGTGGACCAATTTAGAAACTGTTGTCCTTCTTAGCAATGTGACTATGGGTCTTAAAATTATGATAATGATAATAGGGGTAAAATTGAAAATAGCTAATATTCATTAGCAGTCATTGTGTTCTAAAATCACTTGAGATTTTTATATAATTTTTGTATAATGTCACTTCATACAAAGAATTATCAATAGCAATTCTTACTATACCTATTGTAAATAAACAGTGGTACAAAAAAATAAAGCAAAAAACAGGAAAATCAGAGGCACTTGGATGAAAAGTACAGTTTGAACACAACTCCAGGACATACACTTTTAATGTGCATAACATCAGCTGTTGGCCAAAAAGAAACGTATTTGATAATATCATTTGATAAAATTAAAAGTTCACATTGATTTATTCTAAAGTATATTATGAAAGATGACTTCTATGACGTGGGAAAAGTTATGATGCACATTCATAAGCAATGTTTAAAAGAAAAGAAAATTATTTATTGCATAAAATGCTAAGAAATATGTCTTCAGCAACAAAAACTGCCTGAAGTTCATTTTATCTCTACAGTTATAATAAAAGAAATGAGCCCTGAATTGTACTGGATTTTTATAAGATGCTGGTATACTAACTTGTGGTCCACAGGCTAAAATATGAAGTAGCTTAATTGCAATAAGCATGGTATTTTTTCAACTTGGAATTCTCTAGGTAGAATTTTCCACCATGTGAATAGATAGCCTTCTAGGCAGGATTGGCTTATTTTTGTTATGATGAGAAAATTATACCTAATGATAGATAAGACCAGTTGTTTTGCTTATAGTGGCCATTTCACATATATTTAAACTTCTAGAAAGAATTATTGGAGATAAAAATGGACCATTAAAATTTATTCCATAAAATGTCTGAAAGTACATATGAAATGAATGAATACTACTTTTAGTGGTACAGATAAGATAGTAACTACTATCAATATTGCTGTAGATCTACTCTACACTCTGAGGTGAAATATGACTGTTCTTTTTATTATTAAAAATTTTTATTTATTTATGTGTGCGTGTGTTTGTGTGTGTGTGTGGCCAGCTCAGCCCACCAGGGGGCGGGGCTGGCTGGGATGTGGTGCTGGGGGATTGAACCGCGGTCCCTGTGCTTTGCTAAGCTTGTTCTAAGTAGGTGCTTTAGACCACTGAGCCATCTCACCAGCCCGAAATATGACTTTTCACTGAGATTCATGTTTAAATATTCATTTCATAGGCTAGCTGATTGTTGTAGGTAAAATTCGCTAAATGACTTTAGAAATGATACTCTTTTATAAAAGTGTATTTTGAAATTATTATGGATATATGTTTTAAATTATTGCAAAACTCATAAATATAGAACTTGCCATGTTCAATATAGGTATGATTCAGTATCTCTACACATAGTTACATTATTGTGAACCAGATCTCTAGAACTTTTTTAGCTCAAAAATTTGAAATTCTGTATTCATTAAGCAACAGTTTTCTGATTTTCCCTTCCATCATCTCTGGTAGTCAGCAGCCTAGTTTTTGTTTGTAAAATGTTGAATGTATTAAGGGTATTTGCTTCAACATAATGTTCTTAAAGTTCATTCATGTAACATATATCAGAATATCTGTGATTGGTAGAGCATGAACATCGTTTGTATAAGATTCCCTGTTTTATCACATGTACCAATAGAGAAAGAAAAAAAAGAATGCCCTTTTTCTCCCAGCTTATGAGATATAGTTAATAAGAATTATATAGGGGCA
>NW_004524894.1:1419740-1421339 GCF_000260255.1 Octodon degus | reverse complement strand
CAGGAAACTCTCTGCACACTCACTGGACCTGGGCTAGGACTGGGTCTGGGGGCTCCCGGAACTGGGCAGTAAATCGTACTCGGCGGGCGGGGTGGGGGAGGCACTGCGGAGTGGTGGGGGCAGCCCGAGGGGCTGGGAGAGGGTCCGGCCCAAGCTGCACCTGGGCTGGGACTGTTCCCACAGGCGCAGGGTAGCAGGAAACTCTCTGCACACTCACAGGACCTGTGCTAGGACTGGGTCTGGGGGCTCTGGGAACTGGGCAGTAAATCTTACTAGGAGGGTGGGGTGGGGGAGGCACTGCGGAGTGGTGGGGCGGCCCGAGGGGCTGGGAGAGGGTCTGGCCCACGCTGCACCTGGGCTGGGAATGGTCCCACAGGCGCAGGGTAGCAGGAAACTCTCTGCACACTCACCGGACCTCGGCTAGGACTGGGTCCTCGTGTTTACTTTTGTAATTGTTTTCTTTGCTGTGCAGTTGGTTTATAGTTTAATGTAATCCAATTTGCTGATTCTTGTTATTTCTACATTTCTTGAATCTTGTTCAGGAATCTTTTGTACCTCTGGCTTCAAAGTTTCAGAAGTTTTACATTTCCTAGTTTTATAGCTAGGTATTTATTCCATTGAAATTGATCACATTACTTGATGAAACATAGGTATCTATTTTCGGTAATCTGCAATTGGATAGTCAGTTTTCCCTGTACCATTTGTTAAGAGGCTGTCTTTTCTTCAATGTATGCTTTTGTCCCTTTGTTAGCAATCAGATGACTATAGTTTTATGAGATGGCTTCTGTTCTATTTCATTAGTATACGTGTCTACTTTTTGGGTCATAATGGTGTTTTGTTGTTTTTATTTCACTGTTTTGATACAGGATCTTATTACTTAATATGTAGTTCAGATAGGCCTTGAACTCACTTGCAGCCATGACTGGCCCTGAATTTACAGTGATCTTCGCAAGTCAGCTTCTCAGTGCTGAAATAACAGACACCACAAAGCCAGGCTCCTAAAAGTATTAACCATATATTTTCATTCTGCTAGCTCTATGTGCAGCCATATTACTTTATGTTCTAGTTAACTATTAGATTGGATGGGGTCCGATTTATATGGCTAGTTCCCATACTCGTGGTCAAACTGAGAATTTTCCAAGATAAGGAAATGTTCTACAGATAAGATTTTGTACTATAGTTTGAAATCTGGTTTTCCAATCCCTATAGCATTGCCTCAACCATATTCCATGGGATAATTTGGATCTTTTCTGATTTCTTATATATTACAAGATTGTATTTTCTACTAATGTGAAGTGTGATGTTTACCATTGTGATAGGGATTGCATTGAAACTATAGCTCACTTTTGGTAATGCACCTATTTAACAATATTTTTCTTCTGATCAATAAACAAAGATGCTCTTTCCATTTTCTAATATTTTCTGCAATTTTTCATTAATGTTCTATAATTTTCATTGTAGTGATATCCTATCACTTCAGCTGGGTTGATTTAGTTTTTTAAGGTTGATTCTTAGGCATTGAATTTTTTAGAGCTATTGTGAGTGGAATTTCTTTTTTTTTCCAGAAAACAAGATTTTGTTTTTTTTTCCTCATAATTT
>NW_004524894.1:1415572-1419640 GCF_000260255.1 Octodon degus | reverse complement strand
AGAGAGAGAGAGAGAGAGAGAGAGAGAGAGAGAGAGAGAGAAATAATTGTCATAAATTAATCAACACATGGATCAGTGTTTGCCACTTTTGAACATGTGTGCATGAAATAACAGCACTTAAAATCTGTTCCTTTATCAAATTTCAACAAACTAATGTAGATTTATTGACTTTATTGTGTTTACATTGTATTTCTGAACTGATTAATTATATATCTGGCTTATTTCACATGTAAAAAATTTCTCCAGTTTCATCCATATTTTCACAAATCTCAAGATTTCCTACTTTCTTTAAGTTGAGTAAGATTTCACAGTGCTTGTATGTGTTTGTGTCATACTTTTTATATGCATACTTTCTTCAGTGGGTAATTTGGTGTTTCAAAATCTTAGGTGTTTTAAGCAATGTTGCAATGTACATGAGGATGTAGATATACCTGTGATTAGGCTTTCTTTGAATATTTACTGAGAAGTGGGCCTGCTTGACCACATAGTAAAACTACTTTTAATTCTGTGAGAGAATCCATACTCTTTTCATAATTGCCAAAATTCACACTAACCAAAAATGTGAAAGTATTACCTTTCTTGCATCTCTTGATAACACATATTTCTTGTAATTTTACCAATGGTTATCCTCAACAGGCATGTGGTGTTGTTTTATTGTAGTTGGATTTACATTTTCTTCATGATTAGTGATGTTGAGCACAGCTTCCTATCTGTACTGGCTATTTGTATGTTTTATTTCATAAAAAATGTCTATTAAGATTCTTTCCTTCCTGTCCTTTCCTATTAAGTTTCATGACTTCCCTATATATTTTGGATATTAAACTATTATAAAATATATTGTTGCAATTTTTTTCTCCATATTGTTGCGTTTACTTTTTAGTCTCCTGACATTGTCTTTTGAAGCATACATTTAAAAAGTTTTCATGAATTTTAACATATATTATTTTTTCTTTTTTGCTTGTGCTATTGGCATGCTATCTAAGAATTTACTGCCAAATCAAATCCTGTGAAGCACTTACTTGTCATTTCTTTTAAGCATTTTATGACCTTATGTCTTAACTTTAGGTCTTTGATATCTTTTTAGTTAATTTTTGTGTTTAGGGTTAGGTAGAAGTTCAAATTTCCGGTTTTGCCCCTTGTGATTGTCAAATTTGCTAAGCAAAATTTATTGAGACTGTCCTTTCTCCCACTGCATGAATGGCCTTGCCACCCTTGTCACAAATTATTTGACCACATGCATGAGGTTTTCTTTCAGAGTTCTTTATTCAGTATCATTAGTGCATATGTCTGTTTGTACTAGATAGGTTTGATAACTGCAGCCCTATATCTTGATGTGAAATTAGAAAACCTGACTTCCTCTACTTTTTCTCTTATTTAATATTGTTCCATTTAGAGCTCCTTTTAGCTCAGTATAAATTTTAGTATTTTTGTTTTAATTTAGAAACAAATTTAACCTAAATATTTTACTTATTATTATTAATAGCATATGTTGCTAGTAGAAAATGGTGAAGCCCATTTTGGTAAAGTGGTATCTTTTACTATTTTGTGAAAATGGAGATTTATAACATCCTAATCATTTTCTATCCCAGTATACCCCTCTTGCTTTTTTCCTACTTCCCCTCATTCCCTTTTTCTCCAATTATATGTCTCCTACTTTCCAGTCATTGGTCAGTTATTCATTCATTTGATTTTTTCTTCATATAAAATTTTTAAAAATGTGAAATTTAACTTTCTGATTCAGGCTTATCTTACTCACAGTCATGGTCTTTATGTCCATTCTTTTCTCATACATACTGTAATTTCATCTCATGTAAGGCTAAATTATATTCCATTGCACAAATAAGTCACTTTTTTATCCTTTCATCTATTCCTGGTCATCTAGGTTGTTTTTACAGCTTGACTATAATTAATTAAACCAGTATAAACATGGATAAATATCTTTGACTATAACATGATTATTTTAATTCTTTCAACAATGTAACTAGGAAAGATATAGGAGGAAGAAATGGTATTTCAATGTTTCTTGTTTGTGAGGATTTCATTTCCATAGTGGTTGTCCTAGCTAACATTCTAAGCTAACACTCTGTGTAGGAAGGATTCCTTCTCCTCCACATACAATTATCTCTGTATCAATGGTCTTTATTAGTATTTTTAACCTTTTTAAACTTTAGTATGTTTTATTTTATATAAGCTGCTATAGTTCAGACTGAAAAAACTCCTGTGAAACTTGGATGAAATTAGCTCTAAGAAGAGAAATGAATATAAAAGAACAATTATAATACTAGATTTAATGTGCAAGCATAGATACACATTAGTACATATTTTCAATACATAACAGTTACTTTCTTTATTTATATTTGGTTCCTATACATGACATAACTTAATTCTTCTTTTTTAATATCTTCTCCTCTCTGCACCTTCATCTCCTGGTACCCGTGCCATCTGTAATAGATCTATCTTTGTGTTTCCTTTTTTTTCTTTCTAATTATTTATTTATTTGATACAGGGTCTTGCTATGCAGTTCATAATTGTAATGATCCTCCTGCCTAAGCCTCTCCATCACTGGGATTACAGGTGTGTACCACCATGCCTGGTTTCAAGGCTGGCGTGGCATGTGGTACTGGGGATTGAACTCGGATCCTTGCACTTGGCAGGCAGTGTATTAAACCACCAAGTTATCTACCTAGATCTCTTTCATTTTTGTTTTTACTGGGAATCCAACTCATGACCTTGCCAGGAAGGCTCTGTTCTACTGAGCTATATCCCCGTTCCCCTTTTGGTTTCCTTTTATCTTTCTTATTTTTACACTGTATTTATGCTTTTAATTTCTCATATGAGAGAGACCATTTAGTACTTCAGCTTGTGACTCATGCTATCTATGATTATGTACTTTCATAACAATACTTTCCTAAGAAAAGTTCAAATTCATCCTTCTTATATTACAGTAGTATTAAATTTTGTATAAATACCATATTTATCCATGTGTTTGTTAATAGAGATTTATGCTAGCTATTATAAATGTATATGCATTTTTTAAATTTATTTATTTATTTATGTGTGTGTGTGTGTGTGTGTGTGTGTGTGTGTGTGGCCAGCTCAGGCCACCAGGGGGTGGGCGGGCTGGCATGTGATGCTGGGGGATTGAACCGCGGTCCCTGTGCTTTGCTAAGCTTGTTCTAAGTAGGTGCTTTAGACCACTGAGCCATCTCACCAGCCCTGTATATGCATTTTTAATGGAATATGTCTTTAACTTTTGGAAAGACATATAATAGGGAAATAGTTGAATCAAATGAAATTCTATTTTTAGGGATTTTTAAGGGATGGTCATATCAGTTTCATAATGGATGTACTAGTTTACAATCTCACCAAAAATATATCAGGGCTACTTTTTCAACACAGCCTCACCAGCATTTGCTATTATTTGGTTTTGTGATGATTGTTACTCTTTCTGTAGTAAGGTGAACTTTCAGTGTTGCTTTAATGTGCATTATGTAATGACCAGTGATGCTAAACATTTTTTTCATATATTTATAACCTGTATTTTCCTGCTTGAGAAGTGTCTGTTCATTTTAGTTGCCCATTTTTTGAATGCATCTTTTATTTTTGTGTTCTTAATATATCTGACATACTACTGCCCTGTCTGAGAAGTACCTGGAAAAAAGTTTTCCCATTCTGTAGTCTGTCTTCTCACTCTGATGATTCTTTCTTTTGTTTGTCAAACTGTTTCTAATTTTATATAATACTATTTGTTGGCTCTTGATGTGATTTCTCATTCATTTGAGGTTCTGCTTAGGAGTCCAGCCCTATGCCTGAGTCTTTAAGAGTTTTACCTATTATATCTTCTAACAGATTGTTTTCCTTTAGATATTTAACTCTTTGATGCATTTTGATTTTATTTTAATGCATGGTGAGACATGCGAGTGTAGAATCAATCTTCTGCACATGAATAGCCAGTATTCCAAGCAGTATTTATAGAAGAGGCTATCTTTCCTCCAGTGAATATTTTTGACCTCTTTGCCAATAATCAAATAGTTAAATATGCCTGGAATTTTTATGTTCCTTTCCCTT
>NW_004524894.1:1402783-1407107 GCF_000260255.1 Octodon degus | reverse complement strand
TCAGGATTTATCCTGAGATCCTGTACTTCAGATTGTAGAACCTTTGTCAGTGTCAGCCATGTGGATGAGTCATGACCATTGCTTGGCCAATGTGCTCTCTGTGAAAGCCTGAGAGAATGTTTTCTCTCCATGTGACTATTTCACTTCTCCATCAAACTTGAAAGAGAGTTTTGCAGGGTATAGTAGTCTGGCCTGGAATTTGTTTCCTTACAGGACTTGAAGTACTCTGCTCCATGCTCTTCTTGCCTGTATGGTTTGTCAAGAGAAGTCGGCTGTAATTCTGATGAGTTTTCCTTTGAATGTGATCTACTTCTTTTCTCTAGCAGCTTTCAGTATATTATTCTTGTGCTGAATTTCTGGAATCTTGACTATTGTATGTCTCAGTGTGTTTTTAATTGGGTTAAGGTTACTTGGCATTCTGTATGTTTTTGTTATCTGAATGGCAGATGGTTTCTTCTTATTTGGGAAGTTTTCTCCAATTACTTCTGCCCATACTTTTTAATGTCATTTGTGTTGAGTCCTTCTTTCTCATTGATGCCTATTAGTCTCACATTGTTCATCTTTGCATCATCTTGCAAGTGATGGATTAATTTTTTCCTGCATCATAGCTGTTTTGAAGAGATCCTTTCTTACCTTTTCACTAGCTGCACCAGCATCTTCAAATTCTGAAACTCTGTCTTCATTTTTTCTTAAATGATTTTGCAAGCTTGTGATTGAGATTTACAATTCCTCTGTATCTCTTTGACTCTGCTTCTTTTTATCTATGTCTTTCCTGTATGGCTCATTCAAGGAATCCGTCATTTTTCTAATCTCCTCTATTATTTTTATCAATGTCTTCTTTAGAAGCAATTATTATTTCTTTTACTGCGGTGTTTTTTTCACATTGGGTTTCCTCCCTATTTTTCCATAGTTGATTCTTTACTTCAGATGCTATGAGCTCCGAGAATTCTTTTCTTCTTTTAGAAAATTCCTCTCTGAGTTCCTCTATAACTTCCTGCTGTTGCTTGTTTACTATCGACGCTGTTAATTTGTACATTTGAGCTGAGCTAGAGGGAAAAAATTCTGCTCTGAGATCCTCTGCCTTTCTGCTGTTGCTTATTTACTATCGACACTATTAATTCATACTTTTGAGCTGAGCTAGTGTCCTCTGCACTTGTTCTGGTTGGGTACTGGGTTTCCTCCATATGTTTCTGCATTTCTTTCTTTACTGCAGATGTTGTTAATTCAGGGATTTCTTTTTTCATCTTCAATCTGAGTTCCTCTATACCTTTCTGCAGCTGTTTCTTTATTTCTGATACCTTTGATTCATTGATTTCAGCTGTGTGACTCCAACTTTGTTCTGCGTTAGTGTCCTCTGCACTTGTTATGGGTGGGCTTGCATTCTGAGATTGCATTTTTTTCCTTCTTGTTGTTTTTTGTGTAGCACTGTCTTCTGACCTTTGTTGTAGAGCTTTGGTGCAGTTATAACCTTAGCACCTACTGAAGTTCAGGTGCTGATCTACAAATTTGGATCTAACCAGCTGTGCCTGGCTTGGGTCTGGCTGCTCTGCTCAGCTCCTTCCTGCTGCTGCCCTTTGGAGAGAACCTTTTGTGCCCCTCTGGCAAGATGTTCTGCTCCTGGATGAGCTGCTTGCTTCTTTCCCCTACTCTCTCTGCAGGGGTTGCAGCTGCAGGGTTTCACCTCAGGCCTATATGCCAGGCCTGAGCTGAGTCTGGAGTGGACCAGGTGGAGTAGGGGGAAGAGGAAGCTCTCCCACACACTCATTTGTCCTGGGCTAGGACTGGATCTGGGAATCCCCAGAATGCAGCAGCAATTCTCACTTGGCGGGCATGATGGGGCGGTGCTCTGGAGTGTTTGGGGAGGGTCCCAAGGGGATGGAAGAGTGTCTCACCCACCCTGCGCCTGGCCTGGTTCAGGCAGGTACTGCCGGCGCAGGGTAGCTGGAAGCTCTCCCACACACTCATGGAAACTGGGCTAGGACTGTGTCTTCGGGTCCCTAGTATGCGGCAGAAATTCTCTCATTCCATCAGAGTCGGGGGTGCTGCGGAGTAGTGATGTGTGTCTGAAGGGGGTGGAAGAGGGTCTCACCCACCATGCACCTGGGCTGGGACAGGCAGGTCCCAGTGGAGCAGGAAAGTGGGAAGCTCTCCCACACACTCACTGGACCTGGGCTAGGACTGGATCTCGTGAGTTAAATTTATTTCTTGATATGTTTTTCAGTTGGTCCAATATTATTGTACAGGAACACTATTGTTTTTTATGTGTGGATTTGTACTTCTGCCATTTTTCTGAATTGTTTATCAGGTCCAAAGGAAATGGCTTTGTTGGGTCTTCTAAGTAAATAATCATATCATATGCAAATGTGAACAATTTGCCTTTCTAATTTTTTTGGGGGGCGGGAGTGTCTACAGGGTGTCCAGGGTGCCAGTATTAGATTGGACTCATAGTGATCCACCTGTTTACTGCCTCCCAAGTGCTGGGATTACAGGTGCACGCTACCGCATAAGTCCCAGTGCCTTCTGAGTGAGCCCAGGTGGTGGGCCGACACTACAGGCCCTGGGATCGATTCCCCAGTCCCTGTGCCTGCTTGCAGGTGCTTTAATCCACCAAGCTATTTGATGGGCCCTGACTTTCTAAATTCTTAATGCTTACATTTCTTACTCTTGCCTGATTCTTCTGGCTAATGTTTCAAGTGCTATATTGAACAAAAGTGGGTAGAAGGGATGGCCTTGTTTCTTTCCTCATTTAGAGGGAAGTTTTTTTTTTTTCTTTCAATTTTTCTCTCTTCAGTGTTTTGTCAGCTGTTGGATTTTCCATATATGGATTGTAACATTTGATGCAATATCTTACCAAACCTATTTATTTATTTTTATTTATTTGTTTATTTATTTATTTTGAACTAGGGATTGAACTCAGGCCCTTGTGCTTTCCAGGGAAGCACTTATTCTACTGCGTCATCTCCCTGGCCCCTATTTAGTTATTTTCATCTTTTTTTTTTAATCATGAAAGGATGTTGGATTCTGCTGAAGGGTTTTCTCCAAGTAGTGAGATGATTCAGTAGTTCTTTTCCCTGATTCTGTTCATGTGGTATATAAAATGTATTTATTTATGTACATGGATGTATTTTTGAATTCCTAGAGTTGAGCCAATTTGGTCCGGGTTATGTTTTTTTCTTTCTTCTGTATTTAGGACAGAGTGTACAGTGTCTCACTATGTAGATCAGACTCGTAGTGATTCTCCTGTGTTCAGCCTCTCAATTTCTGGGATTACAGGCACGCTCCACTACGCCCAGTCTCAATTGCCTTTTCAGCACCCTGCAGGTGGGGTCGGCATGGTAGGCCAGTTATGGAATCCCAGCCACCGAGTTCTGCCTAAGCAGTTACTTTAGTCCACTGAGCTAACAGGCCAGCCCTTGGTCAGGGGTATGTTTAATTCTGTTGTGAGTATTTTATTTAGGATTTTGTATGTTTATCAAGGACATGTGTCTGTAGCTTTCCTTCGCTATTTTTATCTGATTTTGATATCAGGATAATTCTAGCACTGCAGCATTGAGTTTTTAATGATTTTTCCTTTTATATTTCATAGAAATATTTGAAAAGCAGTGGTATTAGTTCTTCTCTGAAAGTTTGGGAAAATCAAGCAATTAATTAATTCTTGGATTATTCTTCATTGGTAGAGTTGTAGTAAATTAACCCTCAATCTCATTGCTGGTTATTAATCGGTTTGTTTTTTTCATATTTTCTTAGTTCAATTTAGATAACTCATTTGTGTCTAGAAATGTATACATATCTTTTCCTTGTGTATTCTCAAATGTACTGAGATGTAATTTTTCAAAAAACTTTTTGATATTCATTTGGATTGCAGCAGCATCTGTGGTAATTTCACATTTTTAATTTTATTAGTTGGAGCATTCTCTTCCTTTGGGAAAGCTTAATTAGGTGCTTATCAATCTTTATCATTTCAAACAGGTAACTCTTACTAATACTTTGTATTGTTTTTAGTTTCATTTCATTAATTTTTCACTCTGAATTTTCTTATTTTTTCTACTGATTTAGGGTTTGTGTTGCTTTTGTTTTCTAGAATCTAGAGATACGTAATTAAGTTATTTATTTGATACTGATATATAATTTTCTAATAGGTTCTCATATCTCTAAACTTTCCTCCTAGAACTGGCTAAGCAAAATAGCTGTGCAATTTTGCCTTCTCACCAATGTTGAATGAGAATTCCTATTGCTCCATGTTCTAACCAGAATTTTATCTGTTGTAGATATATACATTCTAATGGAATCATAGTGATATCTCACATTTTTAATTTAAAATTTT
>NW_004524894.1:1397867-1402018 GCF_000260255.1 Octodon degus | reverse complement strand
ATATATATATCACTGTAGTATGTAGCCTTTAACCCTTTTAGGAAGATACTTAGAAGGGGAAAAGTTGGGTCAAATGAATTTCTAATTTTATTATTTCTAGAAAACTTCATTCTGACTTTCTTAGTGGTTGTACTAGTTTATTTTCCCACCAGCAATGTACAAAGACGTGTATTTCCCCATATCCATGACAGCATTTGCTAGTGTTTGCTTTGTTGATGTAGCCACTCATTCTGAAGTAAGGAGGCATTTCAATGTTGTTTTAATTTGCACTTCTTTAATGTCTAGTTTTTCCTAAAACTATATTTATTGGTCATTTGTTCCTTTTCAGTGTAGTGTCTATATTTCATTTGCCTTTTTTTTTGTTCTTGGGACTGAACTCAGGACTTTTTGCTTCCCAGCAAGTGTGCATGCTGCTGAGCTATATGCATGGCCCTTCAGTTGCCCATTTTTTATATCGTCATTTATTTTACAGAGTCTAAATTTGTTGAATTCTTTATATATTCTAGATATTAGTCCCTTGTTCAAGGAATAAATGGCATTTCCCCCTTTCTTTAGGTCGTCTTTTCAGTGCGTTGATTGATTTTTTTTTTCTGTGTAGAAGAGTTTTAATTTGATGTAATAATATTGGTTTCTTTTTATGCTATTTTTGTATAGTTGTGTTTCTGTTCAAAAGGTGCTACTATGTGTCTATATTCATGGATTTTACCTATTTTGTCATCCAGTATCTTAAGTGTTTATTTTTTTGGAACCGGGGATTGAACTCAGATTCTTGCGTTTGCCAGTCAAGCACTTATCCTACTGAGCCATCTCCCCGGCCCCTAAGTGTTTATGGTTTAATAGTTAGTTGACTCATTTTGATTTTAGTTTAGCACATGGTGACAGATATTGACCTAGTTTCTATACTCTGAATTATGTAACCAGTTTTCCTTTTGACACCTTCATCAAAGATCAGATGACTTAATGTGCCTGGAGATTTTTCTGCATATTCTATTCTGTTTGATCCTTTGCTCTGGATGTCTTTTTGTGCCAGTATCATTCCGGTTTTTTTTTTTTTTAATCACTGTAGCTGTGCAGTATAGCTTAATATCTCAGAATGTGATGCTTCTTTTGTTATTGTTTCCCAGGATTTCATTTTGTCATTCAGGGTCTGTTTTGGTTCCATATTAATTTTAGGATATTTGTTCTATATCAGTAAGGTATGCGGTTGATATTTTGACTAGTATTTAATTAAATATATGTATAGGTTTTGGGATTATGGCAATTTTGACAATATTGGTTCTACATATCAAGAGATGGGGCATTATTCCTGCTTTTTGTGCTCTTTTTTATCTCCTTTTTCAGTATATATATTTTTGTTATAGAGGACTTCCATTTTTTCAATTAGGTTAATTCTGATGTATTCAATTTTTTGAAACAATTGTTAGTAGTATTGTTTTACAAATTTCTTTGTCAGTGTGTTCATTAATAATGTAAAGAAAAAAATTGATTTTGTATTCTGCTGCATTTCTGCATTTATTTGTTCTTGGGTCTTTTGATGAAGTTTTTTGCTCTTCCATATAAAGAATCACATTGTTCTAATGGTGTTTGTAAATAGGATATCATGCCCACATCTTGTACAGCAGTTAACCACTAGGAAGAATGTATGCAATGTGTTAATTATTGAAACTGTCCTACAAATTTGATTTGAAAAAAAAATTTAAAAAATAGAAAAAAAGTAAAAGAAGGTCACTGGGGTGAGCCCTAGTGCAATACGTCTGATGTCCTCCTAAAAAAAAGAAAATTGGAAGATAGACTAATGCTGCAGAAAGTCATTGAGCAGACACTCTCATTCTGAAGACAGACATCTGCAAGCCCAAGAAAGATACATGAGAAGAAATAACACCAGCTAATATTTTGATTTTAGAATTCTATCTCCTGGAGTGTGAGAATGTAAACTCTCATTATTAACACCCACCAAAAAAGAATCACAACATCTGAAAATAATGATTGCTTAATTTCTTGATTACCTACAAATACTCTTTATATGTTTTTTGCCTGATGGCTTCATTAATATATTTTCAAATACTATATTGAAAGGAGTGATTACTGTCATTGACTTGTTTCTGGTTTTAGAGGTAAAGGTTTTATTTTTTCCCATTTAACATGACATTGTCTGGTGCTTTATCTAAAATGTTTCTATCAGCTTTAGTTAAGATATTTCCATGCTTATTTTCTTCAGGATTTTTATCATGAAGAGTTACTGGATTTTGACAAAATGAGGTTTTTTTTTCCTTACATATATGTGATCATTTAGTTTGTGTCCTTTTTTCTGCTTAGTGTATTATGTACATTGATTTGTGCGTTTTGAACCATGCTTGAAACTCTGAGATGAAACTTAGTTCTCAGACACATAATCCTTTTGAAGACACGTTGCATGCTATTGGTCAATATCATATTGAAGATTTTTGCATTTATCTTCATTGAGGAGATTGACTTGTACATTTATTTTGGTTGGGTCTTTGCTTTTGGGAACAATGAAATATTGGCTTGCAGAAATGAGTTTATTTTTAGAAAAATTTGTTTATTTACAGAAATGAGTTTAGAAACATGTCGTCACTTTGAAATTAACTGAAGATTTTGAAGAGTTTTGGTAATATAATATACTTAATGTCTTTGGAGAGCTTAGCAATGAATCCATTAGGATCTGGCTTTATATAATTGGTATGGCTTTCTTTGACTGCCTCATTTTTGTTGCCTACAACTGGAGTGTTTAAATCTTTATGTCTTATTTTAAACTTGGCAGCCTTATGCATCTATTAATTTGTCCAATATTTCAAGAGTTTTTCATTTGTTGAAATGAATTTTTTCTTTTTTTACTTTTTTACTTTAAAGAGCATAAATGTAAAAAAAGAACCCTATTAGAAACAATAAAGCGTTTTTCACTAAACAAAATTTAGGAAATTAAACAATGGTTGTTACATTGCATAATGTACTCTACAAATTAGTTGTTTAGATTCCCAGATAGAAGCATGCAAAATTGATACCCAAAAAAGCTAAAAAAAATTAAAAAGACAAGAAAAAAAGTAACCATTGACTTCTTCTTTCAATAGACCAGCAGAGATCAGCAGTACAGTTATCAAGGCTATCCTTTGTGTATACATAAATATATCCTTTCCCTTTCCTTCTTTCTCTCTTTCATCATCTTAGTTGTTCCTTCCCTTTGAGAAGTTCCTTTTACTCTCACAGTTCTTATTGTAATATTCATACTTTATTTACTTTTTCAGGTTCTTATACTAGCGAGACAATATGTTTGCAAATGTAGGTCTGATTTATTTGACTGATGATTATAGTCTCCAGTTGCATCAATTTACTTATAAAAGCCTCTAGTTTATCTTTTTTATACTTGATTATAACTCCATTGTGTAAAAATACCATATCCTCTTTATGCATTACTCAGTTGATGGGCATTTGGGTTTGTTCCAAGACTAGTTATGACAAATTGCACTGCTGTGAACATGAGTGCACATATATCACTGTGGTATGATGTTTTGGGTTCCTATGGGAAAATACCCAGGAGAGGAATAGCTGGGTTGAATGGACCTACAATCCTAGATTATTGAGGAATCTCTATACTGTTTTCCATTGTAGTTGTACAAGTCTACACTCCCACCAAAAGAGGATGAGGGCTCTTTTTAACACACAGCCTACCCAGTATTTGTTACTTGTTTACTTCTTAATGATAATCATACTTTCTGGGGTGACATGGAATCTTAGTGTTGCTTTAATTTGCATTTCTCAAATGAGAAATGATGTTGAATATCTTTTCATTTATTTATTTGCTATTTGTAGTTTTTCTTCTGAGAAGTGTACATTCATCCGAAATGCCAATTTTTATGATTGGGTCAGAATAACCATTTTATTGAATGTGGGAAACCTGAGCTTTTAAAATTCCTTATATGTTCAAGATAGAAGTTCTTTGTCTGAGGGAGCATTGCCTAACATTTTTTTTCCAATTTGTGGGTTTTCTTTTACTCTAATGGTGATCTCTTCTGACTGCAGAAACTTCTTTAAACAATGAGATCCCAGAGTCCCAGCCCAGGGGCTGCATGGGCCGGACCCTCTCCCAGCCCCTCGGGCCGCCCCCCACCACTCCGCAGTGCCTCCCCCACCCC
>NW_004524894.1:1389564-1390462 GCF_000260255.1 Octodon degus | reverse complement strand
ATTTGTTGAAACTGTACTTTCGATTTGGTTTGAATCTGTCTCATTACTATATGTTTATCAATAAAACTTTGAAAAGAAAAAAAAACAATGAGATCCCATTTGCTGATTCTTTTGAAGTATTGCCTGTGCAGTTTGGTTTTCAATCATGAACTCTCCACCTACTTCTATGTCTTTAATATTTATACCTACATTGTACTCCAGTAAATTTGGTGTTTGTGTTTTAATATTTAAATCTTTGATCCATTTTAATTCAAGTTTTGTGAATGGTGATAGACATGGGTATAGTTTTAGTCTTCACCATGTGGAAAACCAGTTTTTCCAGCACCATTTATTGAAGAGGCAATCTTTCTTCCACATGATCATCACAGTACATGCAGAAAAGCTTTTGACAGAGTCCAGCACTTCATTCATGATAAAACTCCATAGAAAATCAGAATTAATGATCTTTACCTCAACCTGATAAAGGTCATCTTTGCCAAACCAATAGCCAACATCATACTAAATGAACAAAAACTGAAAGCTTTCACTTTAAAATCAGGAACAAAATACAGAAATCCACTATCAACCCCCTTGTTAAATAGAAGTCTGTAAACATTAGCCAGAGCATTTATCCAAGAGAGGAAAATGAAAGGCATATAGATTGAAAAGGAAGAACAAACTATCATTATTCATATATGACATGATACTCTACACAGAAGACCCCAAAAATTTCAACAGAGACTTATAGATATAATAATCAAATTCAGTAGCATAGAAGCATACAAAGTCAACATTCAAACATCAATTTTCATAGAATTTATTATTTTCTGGTTTTTAGAAGTATTTCTTTTGATTTCACCTTTTTCACTTCTAATTTTATTGATGGATCTTTTCTCTATTTTGGTAAGCTTGACTAAAT
>NW_004524894.1:1388153-1388733 GCF_000260255.1 Octodon degus | reverse complement strand
GCCCTTCTGGCTTACACACTGGGTGTGAAACAACTAATTGTTGGTGTTAAGAAAATGAATTCCATGGAGCAACCCTAAAACAAGAAGAGATACGAGGAAATTGCTGAGGAAGTCAGCACCTATATTAAGAAAATTGGCTACAATCCTGATACTGTAGCTTTTGTGCCAATTTCTGGTTGGAATAGTGACAATATGCTGGAGCAAAGTTCTAACATACCTTGGTTCAAAGGAGGGAAGGTCACTATAAAAATAGCAATGCCAACGGAACCACACTGCATAAAGCTTTGGATTGCATCCTTCCACACACTCACTTAACTGACAAGATTTGCAGCTGTGCCTCCAGGATGTCTACAAAATTGGTGGTATTGACACTGTCCCTGTGGACTGAGTGGAGACTGGTGTTCTCAAACCTGGCATGGTAGTCACCTTTACTCCAGTCAATGGCACAAATGAAGTCAACTGGTCTTCTAAATTAGTACTGCTTCTAATGTCACATCAGTTTTTACTATACTCTCTCTCTCTCTCTCTCTCAAGTAAATAATTTTTTTTAAAAATGTGCCAACATTTTGGCCCTAGCCTT
>NW_004524894.1:1386089-1387053 GCF_000260255.1 Octodon degus | reverse complement strand
ATGACAGAAGTAAACAAAAAGAGGAGATACAGATGAATAATCATTCTGTATCTGTGTATTCAAAATGGGTAAAATAGAGATATAGATACAAGCTTTTAATTCAATGAATAAAGGTATTTGTTGTAATAGTATTTGTAAGGAGGATATCATGTCTGCATCTTGTACAACAAAAACCTCTAGGAAGACAGCAGGAAATGTGCTAATTATTGGAACTGTCCTACCAATTTGATTTGATACTGTCTCATTGCTATTTAATTCTCAATAATATTATGAAAAAAAGAAAACAAGAGAGAAGAAAAAGTGTCAAAGTACTATCCTGCTACAAAGATGTATATGGTTAGATTTCTTTTTTCTTTTTTTCCCATAATTTTATTGATAAACGAGTAGCAATGAGACAGTTGCAAATCAAATCAGTAGGACAGTTTCAATAATTAACACAATGCATACATTCTTCCTAGAGGTTAATTGCTGTACAAGAAGCGGACTTGATATCCTATTTACAAACACCATTAGAACAAATCATTCTATTCATTAACAGAGTGTAACTATATATCTATCCCAACCACTTTGAATACACAGATACACAATGGACATTCATCTGTATACCCTTTTTTGTTAAGTTCCATTATTTGAATATTATAGGTGTGTAAACTCAGTAAAATATTCTAAAGAGTTCAGTATCCCATAATAGTACTGGGTCTTCCGCTTCACTGGCAATATCAGAAATTATTGACCTGTGTCCCCTATAGCTCAACATAACAGCATGGCATTACTTCCTATATTTCATTTTTATACTTTTCTGCTGGATGGCCAAGACCAAGGTAAAGCAGGACCTATGCAACAAGAGTTGCAGCTTTTGGATCTGATAAGGTCAGTGAAATCCCCTCAGGATTTTTCCCGAGATCCTGCACCTCAGATGGTAGAACTTCGTCAGTGTCAGCCATGTGGATGAGTCATGGCCATC
>NW_004524894.1:1382943-1384404 GCF_000260255.1 Octodon degus | reverse complement strand
GCCCACCAGGGGGCGGGGCTGGCTGGCATGTGGTGCTGGGAAATCGAACTGTGGTCCCTGTGCTTTGCTAAGCTTGTTCCAAATAGGTGCTTTAGACCACTGAGCCATCTCACCAGCCCGGTGATTTCTTTATGATAGTCATTCTGTCTGGGGTGAGATGATCACTTAACATTGTTTTAATTTGCATTTTGTGTATGTCTAGGGATGTGGAGCATTTTTTTCATATGTTAATTCATTTCTTTAATTTCTTCCTCTGAGAAGTGTGTGTTCATCTTGGATGCGCACTTCTGGATTGGGTCTTTAAATTTTGGGGCCCTAGTGTTTTTTAATTCTTTATACATTTTAGAGAGAAGACCTTTCTCTTAGGACTTTTTTGTCATGATTTTTTTCTAAATTTATGGGTTGCTTTTTCACTTTTTTTGGTAATTTCTTTTGACTTAAAAAACTTCTCAGTAAGAGCAGGTCCCAGTTGTTAATTCTTTCACCTGTTTCCCGTACGATTTGATTTCTGTGCGTGAAATCTTTGCCTACCCCTATGTCTTCAAGAGTTCTTCCCACTTTCTCTTACAGGAGATTTAGTGTCTCTGCTTTAATGTTTAGATCTTTAATCCATTTTGGCTTTAGTTTAGGACATGGTGATAAACCTGGGTGAAGTTTGAATTTTCGGCACGTAGCGAGCCAGTTTTTCCAGTACCATTTGTTAAAGAGACTATCTTTCTTCCAGTAAATATGTTTTTCCCCTTTGTGAAAGATAAGGTAGCTGAGTGTTTTCGTAGGGGCTTCTGGGTCTTCTAATCTATTCCCTTGATCCTCAGGTCTATTTTCTTGCCAGTACCATGCTGATTTTATCACAGAAGCCTTGTAGTATAATTTCAAGTCAGGAATGGTAATGCCTCCTGCCTTGTTTTTATTGCCTAGGATAGCCTTTGCTATTTTTGGTTTTATCTGGTTCCAGAAAAATTTTAGGAATGATTTCTCTAGGTCTGCGAGCAATGTCTGTGGTAGTTTCATAGGGATTGCATTAAATCTGTACAGCAATTTTAGGAGTATGGCCATCTTCACAATGTTTTTTCTTCCTATCTAGGAGCATGGAACAACTTTCAATTTTCTGAAATCCTCTATGATCTCTGTTTTCAGAGTACTGTAATTTTCCTTGAAGAGTTCTTTGACTTCTTTAGTTAGATGAATTCCAAGTTCTTTCATTTTCCTTGGTGCTATTGTAAAAGGTATTGTTTCTATTATTTCCTTCTCAGTGTGTTTGTTGTCTGTGTAGAGAATTCTATTTACTTTTGGGTATTGTCTTTATATTCTGCTGTGCTACTGAATTTCTGTATTAATTCTAGTAGCTTCTCGGTGGAGTTTTATGAGTCTTCCAAGTAAAGTATCATGTCATCTGCAAATAAAGATAGTTTTACTACTGCTTTGCCCATTTTCGTTCCTGTTATTTTTTTCTCTTGTCTA
>NW_004524894.1:1380120-1382003 GCF_000260255.1 Octodon degus | reverse complement strand
TTTTTTAATTCTTTGAATTGTTTTCTTTGCCTCAATTGAATTAATTTCTGCTCTAATGTTTATGATTTCCTCCCGTCTTTGGGCTCTGGGTATGATTTGCTCTTCATTTTCTAGTTGGTGAATGTGCAACATTAGGGTATTTATTTTTTCCCATTCTGTTTTCCTAATGTGTGAATTCACAGCTATGAATTTCCCTCTGAGAACTGCTTTCATCGTATCCCATAAATTATGATAAGCTGTGCTTGAATTTAAATAAATTGTGGATATTGTTGAATTTCTTGTTTAATTTAATTTGTGACCAATTGGCTACTGAGTAGGATGTCATTTAATTTTCATGTGTTTAAGGTTTTTTTCTGGTTTCTTTTGTCATTTATTTCCTGTTTCAGTGCACTGTGTTAGGATAATATGCATGGGATAATTTCTGTTTTCTTCCATATACTTAAGCATGCCCTATGGACTACTATGTGGTCTATTTTAGAAAATGACCCATGTGCAGCTGAGAAAAATGTGTATTCAGCTGTGTTTGGGTGGAACACTCTGTATATGTCCACCAAGTCCATTTGTTTCAAGCTCTGGTTCAGTTCTGTTATTTCTTTGCTAAGTTTTTGTCTGGATGCCCTATCTTTTGGAGATAATGGGGTGCTAAGGTCTCCTGTTAAAATTATTATATTGGATATTAGATTTTTATGTCCTTTAAGATTTCTGTGTATAGTTGGGTGCTCCCATGTTTGATGCATACATATTTATGAGTGTTACTACTTCCTCTTGAATTTTTCCCCTACCAGGATATAGTGGCCTTCTTTATTTCATTTGATCATTGTTGGTTTGAAGTTGAGACAGTCTCAGAATAGGATTGCTACCCCTGCTTTTTCTGAGGTGCTGAAACATGTAGTATTGTGTTCCATCCTTTGACTTTCAGCCTATGAATGTCTTTATGAGTTAAATGTGTTTCTTGTATACAGCATATTGTTGGATTTTGTATCCTAATCCACTGTGCCATTCTATTTTTCTTAATTGGTGAATTGAGTCCATTTACATTGATGGTTATAATTGAGATGTATTGACTTAAATTTGACATGTTATTTACCTTTTGTTCTTTACTTCTTTTTCTCCTGTGTTTAATTGCTTCCCCTATTTAGTGGTTGCTTCTGATCTCATTCGTGCTTCTCTGATCATTTTGGTCCCTCTCTAGTACATCTTCAGTGTCCTGTGCAGCGTTGGCTTTGTCATCATGAAATTCTTTAACTGTTTTTTGTTATGAAAGTATTTCACTTCTCCATCAAAGTTGAAAGAGAGGTTTGCACGGTATTGTAATCTGGGCTGGAATTTGTTTTCATAGAGAACTTAAACTATTCTGCTCCATGCTCTTCTTACCTTCATGGTTTGTGAAAAGAAGTCAGGCAAAATTCTGATTGGATTTCCTTTATATGTGATCTGCTTCTTTTCTCTACCGACTTGCAGTATATTATTCTTGTGCTAAATTTCTGGGATCATGACTATTATATGTCTCGGTGTGTTTTTCATTGGGTTGAGTTTATTGGCATTTTGTATGCTTTGGTTACCTGAATGTCAGATTCTTTCCTCATATTTGGGAAGTTTTCTTCTATTACTTCTGCCCATATTTTTTAAATGTCATTTGTATTGTCTCCTTCTTTCTCATGATGGCTATTAGTCTCACATTGTTCATCTTTGAATCATCTTGCAGGTGATGGATTATTCTTTCCTACATCCTCGTTGTTTTTAAGAGATCCTTTCTTACCTTTTCCCTAGCTGCACCAGCATGTTCAAGATCTGAAACTCTGTCTTCACTTTCACTTAATCAGTTTTACAAGCTTGTGATTGAGGTTTTAATTTCCTCTATATCTGTTTGACTCTGCTTCATG
>NW_004524894.1:1370464-1378324 GCF_000260255.1 Octodon degus | reverse complement strand
CGACAGAAATCCTACTCAGCGGGTGGAGTGGGGGAGGTGTTCGGAGTGGTTGGGGTTATTCCAAGTGGGTGGATGATGGTCTCACCCCCGCTGCACCTGGGCAGGGACCAGTAATAGGTTCCGCCCACGCATGGTAGCAGGAAGCTCTCCCACATACTCCCCGGACCTCTGGTAGGACTGGTCAATCTATATTTTTTATTTGGAAAGTTGTAGCTATCAACATTGAGAGTTAATACTGAGAAGTGTTTATGTATTAATTCTTCTCATTGTGCTCTTTCTCTGTTAATAATGACTTTGTTATTTTTTTCCTTTTGTTTTTGTTTATCTATTCTCCTTGTTGATATATTTATTCCAAGATGTTTTTGGAATGCTTATTTGGTATTCACACATTTCTTGAGCTTTTAATTTCTTTTTGTTTTTGGTAGTGGGGATCAAACTTAGGATTATGTGCTTATGCCATTGAGCTACAGCCCTAGGAAGTTGCTCTTCTTCATAGAATTTCTTATTTCCCCCTTTTTTTGTGAAGTTATTGCTGAATACGTTAATCTCAGTGGGGCATTGCTTTTATTTCTTGTAATTCTACATTTGAACATTTGGTATTTATAGTTCATGTTGACAATCTGCTGTGATTCTTATATATTTAATTCATAATTTTGTTGTTTTCTTTTCACTCACACATCTTATAATTCTGGTGTTTATTTCATCAGACATTTTAATTATAATGTGACTTCAACTTCTTTTAGCATCTTGGTTGATTCTGTATAAGCTTTGCTTACTTGCATAGTGAATTCTTTTCTCTTACTTGAGAAGTTTTCTTTTATAATTCCTCTATGCAATTTTTGTTGCTATCTTCTAATTTCTCTCTAACTCCATTTAATCTTTAAATGTTGTTTCTGATTGTAATATAATAGCTGCTGGATGTATTTATCTTATTAATTTTAAAAGATTTTGCTTTAGTAATTCATTTTGATTTCCCATATTGTCTTAGATTTTAAAATCCCTGTATTCCCTTTGGTCATTTCTGTAATTTATGAATTGTATACTTTTTGTATCTCATATTTCAGCCTGGTTCCTTTTCATGGTTTCTACATTTTTAGTGAATATGTCATTCATATTTAACAGTTTTTATCTTCTCTTTCCATTTTTATTTCTCTCATATTGACATTGGTTATTTCATATGATCATTTCATAAACATTTGGGTTATGTCACCTTTGAGCTCATCATGTTTTTTCTCCTTTTACATTAATTTGCAAAGCTAGGTACTTGGTTTTTGCTTTGCTCTACATTAATACCTCATAGTTTTTTTTTTGCTGGAGAGAATTGGGAGTGCTTAGGGTGCTTTTGTTTCCTTATTTTCTTATGTTTCTGATATATATATATATATATATATATATATATCCATCATTGAGAACAAGTAGTAGAGGGAGGTGAGATTGTAGTTATTATGGAGATCTTTTAATTAATCTTTCCAGCAATATGTTCAAGTATTGTATACTTTTTTGGTCCAGATATATTGTTCCTTCCTTTTCCTACTTAATTAAAATAGTTTAGACCCTGTCACTGTGCTGCTTTCTCACATCAGAACACTTTCTTTGTTATGAATGTTTTCAGAGCTTCTCTGATGTGACTCCTCTAGTCAGCTATGTTAGATTTCATTAAGTAAAATTTAGGAAGGCATAAATCTTTCCACAAATTATTTGTCCATTTACCTTGAATAAAATTTCAAGAGAGCATCTTGGAAGAGGAGATGGGTCACCCATGTCATTTTACTGCTTCTGTAGAACACTGGTAGTCCATACTGATGGATATGTTTGAAGTTCTTATGATTCTCACTTTGATAGGCTAAAAATGGTTTTGATCTGCTGTCTGCAACATTTTCTCCAAGCAGTTAAGTTTTCCTATCCTAGAAAGTCTTGAACCTGGCACTGACTTGGGCTTCTTATGGATATTCTTTTCAAACATTTATTTCCAAAATAGGGAGGTTTCATCAGTTTATCTAGCTGATCTAGCAATGAGCTTATCTAGAATTTCTAAACATTTTTCAGCTGCCTTCATTTGTAGTCATCACTCTCAAAATTCGTAATTCCCTGGACATACTTTTTCTGTGGCTGAGACACAATATCCAATACAACTTAGAAGTGAAAAAGATTTAATTTGTCTCATGTTTTCAGAGAGTTCAGTCCATAAGTAACGTGTCTCAAGACAAAAACAACATGGTGAAAGTGTGTGCCAGAGCAAAGCTGCTTAGCTAGTGGTGACAATTTTAAAGCTCAATCACAATACATAATAACATTACTTATGTCCTCCAAGATCATTGATTATTTTTTCCTCAAGTGACAGGAGTTCATTCTTCTTAAGACTAAGTAACATTTGATTGTTTATGTGTATCAGATTTTCTTCATCTCATTCGTCAGTTGATGAATACTTAGACTTTTTTCTATTTCTTTACTATTTTAATCAGTGTTGCATTGAAATGGGGTACTGAATCTCTTTCATATGTTTATTTCATTTCTTTCAGATATATGTGCACTATTAAATAGGAAAAAAACAAATAATAATCATCTATAAATATTGCTATAGTATGTAGCTGATAACTGTATGGAGTTCCTTTTCTGAATGGTAAGGCAGTCAATTGTCATTATGAATTTTAGGTTTAAAATACTGTGATGGACCAGAGATAGAGCTCAGAGGTATAATTTTTGGATAATGTGTGTAAAATTCTAGATTTAATCCCAAGAACTGGAAAGTGACAGCAAAGTTTACTGCAAATCTACAAATATCAACTCTTTCTTGATTATTTATTATAGATTTCCAAGAAAACTTTTTTGGTTTGTCTCTCTTTCTACATAAAGGCAAGTTTGAAAAATGGCATAAACGTATGATTTGTACAAAAAGCTAGCACTGAGTTGACCCACTGAGTATCAGCTATCAAGATCTGACTTTGTATCTGTCTCAACAAGAAACTCTACTTATAAAGTAAGCCTTCCCATTATGAAAAATAAACAGTGATTGTGTCTATTATGCATTGTGTTCACTATGCAACCAAGTCTTGGCAGTATAGCCTAAAGGGGAAGATTCACTAAAAATAACTATTATAGAGAACGTTGGACATTACAGCTAGATATCAACCTAAAATTTAATAATACACTGTGTTATGGTTTGTGTGTGGTTGCCCTCACAAAGCCACATGAAGGTATTGGAGCACACTTTCACAATTTTTTATTATTCGTTATCCAGGATTGGGATTATGGGTATGAATACTACACCCACTCTGGTATGGATAGTCTGAATAAGATAGAAGAAAGTCTTGCTAGCTGCTGCAGGTACTGCTCCTCTGTTTGTTCTTTGCTCTTTTTCCATCACCATGAACTATTTTCTTCTGCCATGTCCCACTCTGTGTTGGAGCCAGCCAAATATGAACTGAAACCTCTACAAACTGTGAGCTAAATAAAACTTTCTTTCCTTAATTTTTTATTCTGTATTTTATTTATTTATTTATTTTTGTATTTTTAGGGAAGGGTCTACAAGGTGTTCTGGGTCTCACTACTAGATTGGACTCGTAGTGATTCTCCTGTTTACAGCCTCCCAAGAGCTGGGATTACAGGCTCGGCCCATCAGGCCCAGTCTCAATAGCTGTCTCAACATGCCCTGGGGCAGAGCTGGCCTGGCAGGCCTTGGGATGGAACCCTTGGTCCCTGGGCCTGCTTGGAGGTGCTTTAATCCACTGAGCTATTTGGCCAGGCCTGTCCTGTATTTTAAAAGGGTATATTCTTTGTATAGAAATAAATGAAATCATGGATAAGCTAACAATATTTAAGAAAAGCCACACATTTCTTATTCTATCACTCAGTAATAACCACTTAATGTTTATAATAATAATAGTATGTACTTCTTTATATGTATAGTCTTGAAGGTTTGCTTTGAATGTTTTTCTTCCACTGAAATTCTTGTGAATATATCTCTGTGGACCTTCCTCCCATAGTTTGCATCTTAGATAGACACAGGCTGATGCTGTAGGGGGGTGGTGGAACATTTAAGGGGCGTGGCTTATGGGGAGGTCTGTAGGTTATTGAGGGTGTGCCTGCCAAGGGGCCTATGGGGCTCTGTCCCTTCCTTTCCTCTCTTTGGTTTCCTGGCCATGAAATGAGTGGTTTTGCTTTCCCTGCCATGATGTGCCACCACAGGCCCCAAGACATGGGGCCAGTCACTGACTGAAAGCTCCAAATCTGACAGCTAAAAGAACCCTTTTCTATGTACAAATTGATTATCTTAAGCATTTGTTACAATAAGAGAGAGCTAACTAATACATTTGCCGTTATTTAAAAAATACCTTTTAAGCCACAGGAGTATGCCTGTGTACCATGGTGTGCCCTGATGAGACGGGATTGAACAGTAGTCTGCCTGACTTAAAACCTTTGCTTTTTCCATTGCTCCAAGCCAGGTATTTCCTGAGCATTACCTAAGCACTACAGTCAGGAACCTTTGAGCAAAAGATGTTTCTCACAGTCTATTCGGATTTCCCATGTTTCACTCTCAGCTTAGTGTGTCTTTCATTGTGTACAGCTGGGGTTAAGCCTGGTTGGCTCAGCCTGGAGTTCAGCTTGTAGCCACCTTATAAGGAGATATTATTCCCACACATGATACAAAGAAGGCAGTGAAGTGCAGAGAGAGTGCTCAAGACCAGGTCATGGCTGTGGATCTCCTGCAGCCTCCAGCTGTGCCAGAGAAGAAGGCATGGGCCCATGTGAAGTCTGCCCCCTAGCTTGCTGGCTACCTGCTCCAACTCAAGGTGCAGAAGTAAGAAAAGAAAATGAGCCAAATCAACTTCCCATTTACTTAATTTTTGTGTGGGGTATTTTTCCCCAGAAATGTGAGAAAAGTAACTGAGACACAATGGATATAGCCTAATAAAATATTTTTGTTTATTTACTATGAAATATAAAGAAATATAAGAAGAACATTTTCTCTAACTTATATATGTGAGTTATATAATACAATTATATCACCTTGAGTTATATATGTGAATCTAAAAACAAAGTACACAGAATATTGAAATTATTGTTTCAGAGTAGAAAAAATCACCACCTTGTAGGACAAAATTAATTCATAAATGAATTGAACATATAGTATGCAGAACTTGAAGAAATAGAAGTATCAATCAGTATGATATTTTGCTTCTAATTAAAGAAAACCCTCACACTGTGGATTTCTTTTCTTTTTTCTTTCTTTCTTCTTTTTTTTTTTTGTGGAACTGGGGATTGAACTCAGGCCTTTGCGTTTGCCAGGGGTCACACTGTAGATTTCACCCACAAAAAATATTCAGCAATAACTCATCCATGATACTGTCATCAAGCTCCCATGTTCATTTAATCTTCCTGCCTCAACATGTATTATATATCTGGGGAGTGGCTTTTACTTTTTTAATCATAAAATGGTTATTTATCATTTTAGTCATCATAGTCATCATGTTTTCCCTTTTTTATGTAAGAAGACAGAAAAAAATTATAAAACAAAGAGAAATAATTTCTTCTCTTCATCATCATTGCATTTTCATTTTCAGACAAGATAACTTTCCTTAAAGAATTTTGTGTGGAACTTGTCACATGGCCACCTCTTCCAGGGTGACATGAAATTTCAGTACCTCTCTTTCTTTATTCAGTAGTAGAAGAAAAAGAGGGAATTGGGATAGTTGTTTTGTGAGCCAATACACAGAATATGTCCCAATGTTAACCCATCCTGGTACATAATCTTAAAGTCTGAACTACAAAGGAAGGAACGCACAGGGTACATCATAGTGGATAACAACTAAATATTATTGAAGAAAATATAAGACACATTAACGACAATGACAGAACAGGCACCTAATGGATATGGCCAATATTCAATAGAATAATGTCCATCTCAATTTCATATTAACTCAGAATCTCAGAATGAGAATTTAAATGGAAATAAGATTTTGTTCAACTAATCAGGTTAAGATTAAATCACATTGGTTCAGAATAGGCCCCAATCCAATGACTGTTACCTCAGTAAGAAAAAAAAAAGACATTTGGATACAGAGGCACAAACACAGAAGAAAGTACATGTGCAAGCAGAGACAGGGGAAAGATGGGCATGTGATGATGACAGCAGTGACTGGAGTTATATATCTGTCAATCAAGGAAAGCCAAGGATTGCTAATATTCACTGGGAACCAGAGTTTTGGAAGGAAGCGTCTCCTAAAATGTCTAGGTCAATGGTCCCACAGCGGACTGTTTGAATTGCTGAAAGTTCTAAAAGATTTACCATCTCTGCTCTACAGAGAGCAGTTTTTTTCCTTTTAATTCATTTTATTTTATTTTATTTAAAGAGAGTCCAAATTAGAATTAAAGCAGAAAAATTAAAAGTGTTACAGAATTTCACTTAACAAAGTATTATGAATTTCACAGTTTAATAGATGTGTTTTAATACATAGTGTTGTCTTCCAACCAATTATTCATATTAGCAGATATATGCATTTAAAATTAGAAGCAAGGGAAAAAGAAAAAAATGTATAAGAAATTAAGAAAAGTAAAAGTACAAACAGCTGAAAGAAGGAGATGAAACAAGTTAAAGCTTTATCTGCTCCTTTCCACAGACCAGTAGTACAGCTGTTCAAACCATCCTGCTTACACACATAGATAAATATGTTTCCCCAACTCTCTTTCCTGTCCTTCTCCTCAATTCAGTAACTCTTTTCTTTTGAATAAGTTCCTTCCCTTTTCCCAGTATATATTTTGCCCATCATATTCCATTTTTCTCTTTCAGATTCTCACACTAAGGAGACAGTAGTGATGGACTACTACTACTACTACCCACATGTTTGCACATGTGGGTCCGATTTATTTCACTTAACAGTATGGTCTCTAGTTGCATCCACTTACCAACAAAAGAGTCAGATTTATCCCATTTTATAGCTGAATAATATTCCACTGTGTAAAAATACTACGTCTTCTTTATCTATTCTTCATTTGATAGGCATCTGGGTTGTTTCCAGGATTTAGCTATCACAAATTGTGCTGTTATAAACATGGATATGCATATATCACTGTGGTATGAGGTTTTCAGTTCTTCTGGAAAAATACCCAGAATAGCTGGCTTGAACTGTATTTCCAATCCCAGCTTTAGAAGGAATCTCTACACTGATTTCCATAATAGTCCAGTCTGCACTCCTACCCACAGTGCAGAATGGTTCTTTTTCTCCACAGCCTCTCCAACATTTTTTTCCCAGCATTTGTTATTGGCTAACTTCTTGAGGTTAGCTTTTCTTTCTGGGGTAAGATGGAATGTCAGTGCTGCTTTAGTTTGCATTTCTCAAATGACAAATGATGTTGAGAGAGAGTAAAGTTCTCCTGACACCATTCCTTGTACTTTGAGTATCCACGGCTGTGAAATAACAAATTTCTGTTATTTTAAGATATTCATTTTGTGATATTTTATCATGGCAACATTAGGAAAGTATTAAAAGGTCATTTTATAAAGTTCATAGAATAAACTTAAGGTTTAAAATTGAATTTTTAGCCAGATTTACAAGGCTGTAACCCCAGCACTTTGATGGTTCAGGGAGGAAGATGACAAGAACAAGGTTTCCATGAATACATTAAATAAATAAATAAATAAATAAACAAACAAACAAACAAACTGAGGATGAAGCTCTATGCAAAAGTCCTGGCTTACTTACCCCAGTACTACAAAGACAGGACGAAATAAGGAAAGAAAAAAAGAAAGAAAAAGAAAGAAAGTGGCCAGAGAGATGACTCAGTGGAAAAAGCGCTTCCCTGGCAAGCACAAGGGCCTGAGTTCAATCCCCTGTTCCAAGGAGAGAGGGAGAGTCCTAGCCC
>NW_004524894.1:1364990-1367975 GCF_000260255.1 Octodon degus | reverse complement strand
TCTTTAGGTATGCTTTTTATCTCTGTAGAGCAATGCTATTGATTTTTGGATTTTGGCTTTGTTACCTGCTATGCTACTGAATTTGTTTACTAATTCTTGGAGCTTCTCAGTGTTTTTTGGTCTTCCAAGTAGAGTATCATGTAAATTGCAAATAATGATAGTTTAACTTCTATACCTATTCTTAGTCATGTCATTTCTTTCTCTTTCCTAATGGCTCTAGCTAATAATTCCTGAACTATATTGAATAGGTTTGGTGATAGAGGATATCCTTGTCTTGTACCTGATTTGAGAGTAAAAGATTTCAGTTTTTCTCCATGTAGAATTATGTTAGGTATTGGATTGTCATAGATAGCTTTTATCAGATTGAGATAGTCTATCTAACACAATTTTATGTTGGGCTTTGAATATGAGTGAGTGTTGGGCTTTTTCAAAGTCATTTTCTGCATCAATTGAGATGATTATGTGATTTTTGGTTTCAGGTCTATTGATATAGTTTATTATGTTTATATATTTGCATATGTTGGACCATCCTTATATCCCTGGGATGAACTTTACCTGGTCATAGTGTATGATCTTCTTGATCATTTGCTGTATTCTATTTGCTAGGATTTTATTAAGGATTTTTGCATCTGTGTGCATGAGTGAGCCTGGCTTGTAGTTCTCTTTTTAATTAAACATTTCTCAGGTTTTGTTACTAGTATTATACTTGATTCCAGGTATGATTTTGGGAGTATTGATTCCTTTACAATTTCATTGAAGTGTTCAAGGAGTATTAGGGTTAAATCTAAATTTCTTGCAGAATTCAGTTGTGAATCTATGAGGATGTGGGCTTAACTTTGTCAGTAAGTTTTTTTATATTACATTTTCAGTTTCATTTTGGCTGATATTGGGTTATTAAGAGTTGTTATATCTTCTTGATTCAGTCTTGGTAATTTGTACGTATCTAAGAATTTGTCCATTTCTTCTGTGTATTCAATTCTGTGATAGAAAAGTTTTCAAAGTAGCTATTAATGATCTGAACTTCCACAAGATGTGTATGAATTTCATCCTGTTCATTACTTATTAATTGCATTTAACTTTTTTCTTTCCTCTTTTGTTGAAGTTGGCTAGGGTTTTATCAATTTTATTTAATATTTCAAAGAATCAGCTTTTTGATTCATTAACTCTTTGTATTGTTTCTTTATATCAATTGCATTAATTTCTGCTCTAATGTCTACAATTTGCCCCCATCTTTGTTCTTTGGGCTGGGTTTGCTCTTCTTTTTCTGGAAGGTGGAGGTGCAGCATTTGGATATTTCTTTGTTCTCACTCTCTTTTAAGAACGTGTAAGTTCACAGCTATAAATTTCCCTTTAAGGATCACTGTCATTGCATCACACAAATTCAGGGAAGTTGTGATTGTATTTTTGTTGGATTGTAGATATTGTTTAATATCATCTGCAACCAATTGGTTTTTGAGGAGGGTATTATTTAATTTTGATATGTTTATGTTCTTTTTCAGTTTTGTTAAATTTCCAGTTTCATTTCACCGTAGTCGGACAATATTCATGTGATAATTTCTGTTCTCTTACACATTCTTAAGCATGACCTGCTGACTAGTATGTGGTCTATCTTAGAAAACGTCCCATGTGCTCTTAAAAATAATATGTATTTAGATGTTGTTGGGTGGAACACTCTGTATATGTCCACTAAATCCATTTGTACAAAAGTTTGGTTCTGTTCTGCTACCTCTTTGCTAATTATTTTGTCAGCTTGAACTATATTCTTGAGATAGGAGGTTGTTAAGTTAAACTGTTAAGAATTGATATTTGTTATTAAGTTTTTTATGTCCTTTAAAATTTGTCTTATACAGTTTGGTGTTCTGGTATTTGGTGCATTCATATTTGTGACAGTTATTCCCTCCTCTTGAATTTTACCCTACCCGGTATATAGTGACCTTCTTTATTTTGTTTGATTTTTCTTGGTTTGAAGTCTGGGTTGTCTGCAAATAGGATTGCTACTGCTGCTTTTCTCTGAGGTTCTGGGGCATGTAGTATTGTTTCCCTTTCTTTGACTTTCAGCCTATGAATTTCTTTATGGTTTAAATATTTTTCTTGTGTATAGAATATTGTTGGATTTTGCTTCCTAATCCAATTTTTTTCCATTGGCGAATAATTTAGTCCATTTAAATCGTTGGTTGTAATTGATGTGTTGAGTTAGGTTTGTCATGGCATTTTCCTACTGTTTTTTCCCTACTTTTATCCTGTGTTTAATAGTTTTCCATGTTTAGTAAATTCTTTGTGTTGTCATTTTTGGAATTGTTTGTATTTCATCCCTTCCTAGAATATCTTTTAGTATTCTGTGTAGGGTTGGTTGTCATTATAAATTTCTTTAGTTCTTATTTGTCATGGAAGTATTTCACTTCTCCATTAAACTTGAAATAGGATTTGGATGGGTATATCAATCTTTGTTGGAATTTGTTTTCTTGGAGGACTGAAGTACTTCACTCCATGCTGTTCTTGACTTAAAAGCTTGTGATGAGAAATCTGCTGTTATTCTGATGTGTTTTCCTTTAAGTACAATCTGTTTCTTTTGTCTAGAGGATTTTATTATATTGTTCTTGTGTTCAATTTCTGGGATCTTGAGTATGATATGTCCGAGTGTAGTTTTAATTGGGTTCATATTATCTGGAGTTATATATGCCCCACTGTCCTGAATGTCAGACTGTTTCCCCATATTTGGGAAGTTTTCTGCTATTTTACCCATATTGTGTTTCTGTCATATTTTGTTGCTGCACTCTCTCACTGATGCACATTAATCTTGTGTTGTTCATCTTTGCATTGTCTTGTAGATGTTGAATTCTTTTTCTCTTTCATCCTAGTGATTTTTTTTTTTGTGGTACTGGGGTTTGAACTCAGGACCCTGCACTTGCCAGGCAAGCACTTATTCTACTGCATTATCTCCCTCGGACCCAAACAAAAGGACATCTCTGTGCTTGTATGTCGGCT
>NW_004524894.1:1363128-1364890 GCF_000260255.1 Octodon degus | reverse complement strand
CTCTCTCTCTCTCTCTCTCTCTCTCTCTCTCTCTCTCTCTCTCTCTCTCTTTTTTGCATAACCAGGGATTGAACTTTGAACTCAGGCCATTGAGTTTGCCAGGGAAGCTCTTATTCTACTGAGCCATCTCCCTAGCCCCTAAGGAAAGCTTTTCTTTTCTTTCTTTTTTTTTCTTTTTTCTTTTTCTTTTTTGGCAGAACTGGGGATTGAACTCAGGCCCTTACACTTGCCAGGGAAGCACTTATTCCTCTGAGCCCTGGCCCCTCAATGGCCTGATCCTTAAAAAGACTGGTGAAAGACATGAAAAAGAATCTACAATAGAGATATTTTCTTAAATTTTCTATGTCAAATTTCTCACCAGTGAATAAGGTAGTGTCAACCTCTAACAAATCACTTGCCAATTATCTCCTACTTTCCCAAAGAAAGATATGACTGACAGTTTGTTCCCTTACCTCCAGGAGAGGTCAGAGAACATTTGTCTCCCTATCTCTGCTTCTAGAAACGTTATTTTATGTTATACATAATGCCAGAATTTAGAGTGAATGTGTAAGAGGCTAGAAAGTGTAGAAAATGTCACATAAGTTTGCATATTTCCAGTTTTCCAGTGATAAGTGACATTCATTTTTAAGTAGATTTGGTATTAATAAACATCTGAAAATATATCTCATAAGCATCTTGTTATGATATGTGCCTCTTACAATATGTTTAAAATCAAAAATGGAATATTCTGGGTTTCAATGACAGACAATTCTCTGGAAATTTTACTGTCACTTCAGTAACAACAGTTCTATGGTATGAATTTCTGGTCAAGTGCTGAAAACCAGTTTTCTTGTTCCTTGAGGGGAAAACTGTTGAAGACCTGGCAATTGTATTTCAAATTGATGAAATATTTAGAAATGATTTCAGAAACTTGATTAATGAGCACACACGCTTTTAAGATAGTTATCAGAAATCTTGCTTTTATCTTTTTCATATTTGAAGCAGATTTTAAATAATATTTAATCAACTTGTTTATAAAAATTTATAAATGACATTTTATGCAATTATTTACATCTCTTGAACTTGATAAAACACAATAATTATGGAAAAGTTAGTGCTATTAATCATCATATGGTGACAATATTTATCCATGTTTATTTCCTTTAAAGTGGCAAGAAAATATGTATTGTATGTTGAAAAATTACCTACAGAAATAAGGATTTAAAAAAATATACATTTTGTTTTTTCATGATTAACAAATCTAGGGCGGGCCAAATACCTCAGCAAATTAAAGTACCTGCAAGCAGGTGCAGGGGCCTGGAGTTCAACCCCTGGGCCTGTTGTGCCAGCCACACCCCCAGGACACACTGAGACTGCAAATGAGACTTCGTGTGGTGACCCATGCCTGTAATCCCAGTTCTTGGGACTCTCTAAACAGGCGGATCACTTTGAGTCCTACCTAGTAGTGAAACCCTGAACACCCTGTAGACCCTTCCCTAACTTGCAGGAAAAAAACAAGATTACCAAATCTAGAATGAAATAAATTATCTTTTAATAATTCAATTTATTGACGTTGCCTTAAGTAAAAAAAAATACACGCGGTTTTGTAAGACAGTCAATCTCTAGAGTAAAGAAAAGTAATGTGAAAATGAGTATCGAAAAATATTAAATAATACTGTGCTCTGAACTTTAAAAATGGTATTCATACTTTTTAATCAGAAACATATCATTAAATTTTTACTTCTTATTCACTATATTGATTAAATTTTCTGGATATATATAT
>NW_004524894.1:1354815-1356798 GCF_000260255.1 Octodon degus | reverse complement strand
TTGCCATCTCAGCATGCCCCAGGGCCAGGATGATCTTGCATCCTATTTTTTTTTAATCATAAACCCCCAGCCTCTGCACCTGCTTGCAGGTGCTTTAACTGGCTAAGCTATTTGGCCGGCCCTTTTTTTAAGAAAGAGATCTTTTCTTACCTTTTCACTAGCTGCAATGGTGTCTTCAAGGTCTGAGGGTCTATTTTCACTTTAATTCAAACAGTTTTGCCAACTTGTGACTGAGTTTTTAATTTCTTGTATTTCTCTTTGAATCTTATTTGTGCATTCTAGTTCTGTCTTATAGTGTTCATCATTTCTCTGTTCTCCTGTTTTTATCAGTGTCTTCTTTAGAAATGTTTAGTAGTTCTTCCATTGTAATTATCATTTTTTTTTTACTTGTGAGATTATCTCTGATTTGATTTCCTCTACACTCTTCTGTAGTTGTTTCTTTACATCAGTTGCTACTACTTCAGAGATTTCTGGTGTGTGGCTTCTAATTTTTTCTATGCTGGTGTCTACTGGCTTTGTTCTGGGTTGACTCGGGGCCTGAGAATGCATTTTGCTCTTTCCTTTTGTCATTTTCTATTTCAGAAAGAGCTCTTTATTTTCATTTCTGTGATACCTTTTGTGAAAGTTTAATAGTAATTAGCTATGTCACTGGAGTCAGACTCTCTCTATAAAGAGTCTTTTTATGGCATTTCTCTTGTCTCAGAGATTCTTGTTTTGTGTGCATCCCAAGGTTTTGCTTTCTATATTGAATGAGAGTGAGATACTGGGGTTTTGGTTGGCACTGCCCTCTTTGCTTCAGTGTATGGCTTTGGTGATATTGCTACCCAAGCACCTCCTAATATTTGTATCCAAAGGAAATCATTTGTGTAAGACAGATATGGTTTCCTGTTTACAGTAGAAGAATTAGCAATACTAATAACAGCTAGTGAAATTTAGAAATTGACACACTTTTGTAATCAATGGATTTGTACTTTAAACCAGAGGAGCAAACATTATAGCTGCATAACTGAGCCAATATTAAAGTGGGTTTTCTCTTTTTGGTGGTACCTTGGATTGAACTCAGGACCTTGTACTTGCCAGGCAAATGCTTATTCTACAGTTATTTCCCTAGCTCCAGAAATTTGTATTTAAGTTAGTTCCCCTGAGTTCTGTCTGGGCACCTTCCCTTTATACAGATAGAGTCTTCCAGGCAGAGCAGCTCACCACAGTTACCTGCTGCCACCTCTGTGTCATGAGAATGTTCCTGTAGCTCTAAGCATCTCTTTGGGCTAGGCTGGGCCCAGAATTATGGAATGGGTGTGCTGCACCTGCTGGATTTCTGTCCCAAGGCTCCTTCCTGCTAGATCTGCCAAGGTGGAATAGGTAAGCCTCACCTAGTGGCCTCTGGTTCCATGGATCCTAGAATATGCTTTTAAAAATATCATTATAGATTTCAGCTTGTAGCGCTGAAAGCTTCAGGAATCTAGAATTATGCATAGGTTCATTTTCATTAAAGACTTTTAAGTTTGCTTCATTGAGATATACTATAACATTCATTGAGAAGTTTCTTATAGAATATCTGAGACTGAAAACCAGCAAAGTGCACCTTATCAATGAGATTATCTAGTTTCAGACAATCTGTTTTTCTCAGTGTTTGTTTCCTTTTGCTTTTCTCTCAATTTTGGTCTTTTCAAAGTTTGGTCAGTGGAAAAACTAACAGCTTCCCTTTTTAGAATGAGAGTCCATGTCCCTGATTATTTCTATTAACAAGTAAAAATATAGTAAACTGAAAATCATCTCTCTAAACTTTAATAAAGGCATTAGTGTGGTAAGCTATTCAGAGATGAAGTTTGTGCAAACCACATTAAATTTACAAGAATTGACATATACTATGGTTCATACTCTCTACAAATTTCATTATAAATTTGGGTACACAACCTCACTAATATTAACATATGGATAATAAATATTTATTGATAACTACTTATAAAGTTAAATATATTT
>NW_004524894.1:1350788-1354715 GCF_000260255.1 Octodon degus | reverse complement strand
GGATATATATATATATATATCAATTAAGTTCAGTTATGCTGAATATATTTAAATTCATAGGCATCACCATAAGTCAGTATTGCCACACAAAATTATTAGATGATAATCTTAAATGAATATAGAGTGCAGTAAAATTGAAACAAGACCACAATCATGGCTCATTTTAGTAAATGGAAGCAAGATGATTTCACAAAATTGCCTTTCTTTCAGTCTTGTATTCCAAATATGTTAAAAAGGGTGGTAAATAAAATTAGGGGAGCATGGAGAATTTTCGGTTATGAAACTACTTCTGATATACTTCCTTAGAACACATTTTATGCTTTGTTGGAATATGTAAATATATTATGATAAAATATTCCTGAGGAATTTTCCCTCACAATGGGGGGGGGTCTTATTCTCTCAACGTTTGGGCAAATGTAAATCTTCAGAAGAGAAAGAAGAACCTGAAAAGTAACAGATTTAAGCTAGAATGAGTTTTTTGGTGTTGTTGCTCAATTTAATTTTATTTTGAAAAGTAAAAGTAAAAGCAAGAACAAAAATAAAAAAAAAAAAGACAGAAGCAGGGAAACATACAACAATACGCATGTTACAGAGTTTCAAAACAAAAATGGCTGATTAACAATGGTTGAATATTATCTATTTTTATTGTCAAATTTGTTGCTCAGATTAAAAGGTAGCGTTATGTAAGATTGGACATATGATTGCATATTACCGCTTGTTTTCCAGAAACCTTAAATTTTTGTTTTGGGTTCTCTTTTTCTTTTACATTTAAAAATGTTTTAAGGAGAATATAGTAATAATTGATATGACACTAGGAATGGAACACATTTAGAAGACCAAGATGACAGGTATTCAAGCATGTTTTTGTATTAAACATTGCTGTCTTTGATGTGTTTGCTATATATCACAGATATCAGTATACAGAGCTAGTCAAGGTGAAAATTCTACACATTAACTGCTATTTTCAAAAAACTGATGGAGAATTTTAGTACAATCACCTCAGCCATCTGGGATATACACTTGCATGTTTTTACCCTACCTTGTTTCTTATCTTTTCTTGTTTCACTCGTCTTGATTGCTTTTTATTTTATTTTTTTCATTTATGTATTTGGGGCAGAATCTCACTATTCAGCACAGACTTGTGGT
Organism: Octodon degus; assembly: GCF_000260255.1. Lineage (NCBI taxonomy): Eukaryota > Metazoa > Chordata > Mammalia > Rodentia > Octodontidae > Octodon > Octodon degus. The sequence continues at coordinate 1,353,569 of NW_004524894.1, read as the reverse complement.
GATCCTCCTGTTTCTAGCCTTTCCAGTGCTGGGGTTTCAGGCATGTGCCACCATAACCAAACTGTGTTGCCAGCTCAACATGCCCATGGGGAGTAGCTGTCACAGCATGCAGGACTGGGGATCGAAACCTGTTTTCTGTGCTTGGCAAAGCAGGTGCTTAATCTGCTGAACTAGCTTGCCAGCCCTTCCTTTTCATTGTTTAATCTTTAAGTTCCATTTTTTTCTGTTTTACTATATCTGTTTTACCTTTCAGGTTGTGTTTCTTCTTTTGGGTTGTTACACTAGGGAGAAAATATGAGATTTATACATGTGAGTCTGGTTTAGTTCACTTATGAGTATAGCCTTCATTTGCATCCTCTTAACTATGAATGCAAGTTTGTCTTTCTTTATAGCTGAGGAATACACCATTGTATAAAAATGGCACAACTTTTTCTTCCATTCATTGGGTGATGGACATTTTTGTTGCTTCCAAGATTTGGCTATGACAAGTTGTGCTGCTATAAATATGGGTACACATATATCCATATGGTGTGATATTTTCAGTTCTTTTGGGAAAATATCCAGAAAGACAATAGCTGTATTGATTGGAATTTCCAGTCCTAGGTTTTGAGGAGTCTCCACACTGATTTCCATAATGGTTACCAGTATAAGTTCCTACCAGTAGTGGAAAAGGGTTCCTTTTTCCCCGTAGCCTCTCCAGCATTTGTTTTTAGTTGATTTATTTATGATAGCCATTCTTTCTGAGGTGAGATGGTATCTCAATTTTGTTTTAATTGGTATTTCTTGAATGGCCAGTGATGTGGAACATATTTTTATGTATTTACCTGCCACTTGCATTTCTTCCTCTGAGAAGTATGTATTCATCTGAAATGCCCACTTTTGGACTGAGTCTTTGAATTTTGGGGCCCTAAGTTTTTTGAAATTCTTTATGTATTCTATTTATTTATTTATTTTTTGGGCAGAACCAGGGATTGAACTCAGGCCCTTGCGCTTGCCAGGGAAGCGCTTATTATACTGAGCCATCTCCCCAGCTCTCTTTAGGTATTCTCGATAGAACACTTTGACTGAGTGATTATTGGTTAAGATTTTTTTCCAAATTTGTGGGTTGTCTTTTTTTCCTTTTTTTGTGTGTGTTTCTTACAGGGTCTCACTACCCAGGTTGGACTCATAGTGATCCTCCTGTTTTCAGCTTCCACAGCCCTAGGATTACAGGCATATTCCACAATGCCCAGATATATTCTCCAGCTCAGCACACACCAGGGGTTGGTCTGGCATGGCATGAGGGACCAGGCATCAAACCCTGGCCCCAGTGCTTGCCAAAATATTCACTTATAGTGGTGAGTTATCTTGCTGGGCCTTGTGGGTTGTCTTTTCACTCTGATGGTGATTTCTTTTGATGTGCAGAAAGTTCCCAATGCAAACCGGCCCCAGATCTTGGCTCACTTAAGTATTTCCCATGCAGTCTGAGTTTTGTTCATGAAATTTTTGCCTCCCCCTATGTCTTCAAGATTTCTACCTACTTTCTCTTCCAGGAGATTTGGTGTTTGTTTTTTAGTGTTTAGATCTTTAATCCATTTTGAGTTTAGTTTAGTACATGGTAATAGATCTGGGTCTGTTTTTAATTTTTGGCATGTGGAGAGACAGTTTTTTCAGCATCATTTGTTAAAGGGGCTGTCTTCCTTCCAGTAAATATGTTTGACCCCTTTGTCAAAGACAAGGTGGCTGAATCTATTTGTAGTTGTACGTGCATCTTCTAATCAGTGCCATTGAGCCTCAGGTCTGTTTTTTTTTCCAGAGTCACACTAATTTTATCACAATAGCTTTGAAATATAACTTCAAGTCAGGGTTTTACTGCTTCCTGTTTTGCATCTGTTGCCCAATATTGCCTTTGCAATTCTAGGTCTTTACTGGTTCCAAATAAATTTTATGAATGTTTTCTCTTTTCTTTTTTTATTAATTTTATTGAGAAACAAATAGCAATGTGACATTTTCAAAACAAGTTAATAGGACAGTTACAAAAATTAATGCATTCCATATTGTTTTCTTCATAGTAGTTATTCATAGTACAAGATACAAACATGATATCCTGTCCAAAAACTATTAGTACAAACATTTCTTCTCATTGAATTAAAAGAAAGTAGCTGTATATCTATCCTAACTATTTTGTATATAGAGATAAAAAATGGACCTTCATTTATTTCCCCTTTTTTATTTACATTTGTCAGAGATGGGTATTCCATTGCTACTTAAATATTGCAGTTGCCTGAATTCATCAAGATATTTCAGCATAGTCCAGGAGTCCATAATAGCAGTAGGCTATTCATAGGACTGGCAATGTCAGAAGTTGTTGACTTGACCCTTTTACAAGCTCAGCATATTAATATGGCTTTACTTTTTATACCTGGTTTTCATACTTTTCTGCTGAATGGTTAAGATCAGTATAAAGCAAGACCTATACAACAAGAAACATAAACTTCTGCATCAGGCTATGAATATTTTCTGTAGATCTGTGAGGTATGTTGGTGATATTTTGTTAGGGATTGCATTCACTGTGTATGAAAATTTTGGAATTATGACCATTTTCACAGTGCTGGTTTTTCCTATCTAGGAGCAAGGAATAACTTTCCATTTTCTGAAATCCTATTTGATCTCCTTTTTCAGAGTACTGCAATTTTCTTTGTATAGATCCTTTTCTTCGTTAGTTTGATTAATTCCTAGGCATTTCATTTTTTGATGCAATTGTGAAGGGTATTGTTTTTCTCATTTCTCTTTTTTTTTTCG